>NC_086446.1:401054217-401256717 GCF_028390025.1 Pseudophryne corroboree
GTCATAGTGTCATCCTAATTGTTACGAGTATACTACTATCTCTTTATCAACCAGTGTACAGTGCGGTAGTTCACGGCTGTGGCTACCTCTGTGTCGGCACACGGCAGGCAGTCCGTCCGACCAGAATTGTATTATTTATTATTATATACCTACCACCTAACCGTGGTTTTTTTTTCATTCTTTATACCGTCATAGTGTCATCCTAATTGTTACGAGTATACTACTATCTCTTTATCAACCAGTGTACAGTGCGGTAGTTCACGGCTGTGGCTACCTCTGTGTCGGCACACGGCAGGCAGTCCGTCCGACCAGAATTGTATTATTTATTATTATATACCTACCACCTAACCGTGGTTTTTTTTTCATTCTTTATACCGTCATAGTGTCATCCTAATTGTTACGAGTATACTACTATCTCTTTATCAACCAGTGTACAGTGCGGTAGTTCACGGCTGTGGCTACCTCTGTGTCGGCACACGGCAGGCAGTCCGTCCGACCAGAATTGTATTATTTATTATTATATACCTACCACCTAACCGTGGTTTTTTTTTCATTCTTTATACCGTCATAGTGTCATCCTAATTGTTACGAGTATACTACTATCTCTTTATCAACCAGTGTACAGTGCGGTAGTTCACGGCTGTGGCTACCTCTGTGTCGGCACACGGCAGGCAGTCCGTCCGACCAGAATTGTATTATTTATTATTATATACCTACCACCTAACCGTGGTTTTTTTTTCATTCTTTATACCGTCATAGTGTCATCCTAATTGTTACGAGTATACTACTATCTCTTTATCAACCAGTGTACAGTGCGGTAGTTCACGGCTGTGGCTACCTCTGTGTCGGCAGTCGGCAGGCAGTCCGTCCATCCATAATTGTATTATTATTATAATATATACCACCTAACTGTGGTTTTTTTTGCATTCTTTATACCGTCGTCATAGTGTCATACTAGTTGTTACGAGTATACTACTATCTCTTTATCAACCAGTGTACAGTGCGGTAGTTCACGGCTGTGGCTACCTCTGTGTCGGCAGTCGGCAGGCAGTCCGTCCATCCATAATTGTATTATTATTATAATATATACCACCTAACCGTGGTTTTTTTTTCATTCTTTATACCGTCGTCATAGTGTCATACTAGTTGTTACGAGTATACTACTATCTCTTTATCAACCAGTGTACAGTGCGGTAGTTCACGGCTGTGGCTACCTCTGTGTCGGCAGTCGGCAGGCAGTCCGTCCATCCATAATTGTATTATTATTATAATATATACCACCTAACCGTGGGTTTTTTTTCATTCTTTATACCGTCGTCATAGTGTCATACTAGTTGTTACGAGTATACTACTATCTCTTTATCAACCAGTGTACAGTGCGGTAGTTCACGGCTGTGGCTACCTCTGTGTCGGCAGTCGGCAGGCAGTCCGTCCATCCATAATTGTATTATTATTATAATATATACCACCTAACTGTGGTTTTTTTTGCATTCTTTATACCGTCGTCATAGTGTCATACTAGTTGTTACGAGTATACTACTATCTCTTTATCAACCAGTGTACAGTGCGGTAGTTCACGGCTGTGGCTACCTCTGTGTCGGCAGTCGGCAGGCAGTCCGTCCATCCATAATTGTATTATTATTATAATATATACCACCTAACCGTGGTTTTTTTTTCATTCTTTATACCGTCGTCATAGTGTCATACTAGTTGTTACGAGTATACTACTATCTCTTTATCAACCAGTGTACAGTGCGGTAGTTCACGGCTGTGGCTACCTCTGTGTCGGCAGTCGGCAGGCAGTCCGTCCATCCATAATTGTATTATTATTATAATATATACCACCTAACCGTGGTTTTTTTTTCATTCTTTATACCGTCGTCATAGTGTCATACTAGTTGTTACGAGTATACTACTATCTCTTTATCAACCAGTGTACAGTGCGGTAGTTCACGGCTGTGGCTACCTCTGTGTCGGCAGTCGGCAGGCAGTCCGTCCATCCATAATTGTATTATTATTATAATATATACCACCTAACCGTGGTTTTTTTTTCATTCTTTATACCGTCGTCATAGTGTCATACTAGTTGTTACGAGTATACTACTATCTCTTTATCAACCAGTGTACAGTGCGGTAGTTCACGGCTGTGGCTACCTCTGTGTCGGCAGTCGGCAGGCAGTCCGTCCATCCATAATTGTATTATTATTATAATATATACCACCTAACCGTGGTTTTTTTTTCATTCTTTATACCGTCGTCATAGTGTCATACTAGTTGTTACGAGTATACTACTATCTCTTTATCAACCAGTGTACAGTGCGGTAGTTCACGGCTGTGGCTACCTCTGTGTCGGCAGTCGGCAGGCAGTCCGTCCATCCATAATTGTATTATTATTATTATAATATATACCACCTAACTGTGGTTTTTTTTGCATTCTTTATACCGTCGTCATAGTGTCATACTAGTTGTTACGAGTATACTACTATCTCTTTATCAACCAGTGTACAGTGCGGTAGTTCACGGCTGTGGCTACCTCTGTGTCGGCAGTCGGCAGGCAGTCCGTCCATCCATAATTGTATTATTATTATAATATATACCACCTAACCGTGGGTTTTTTTTCATTCTTTATACCGTCGTCATAGTGTCATACTAGTTGTTACGAGTATACTACTATCTCTTTATCAACCAGTGTACAGTGCGGTAGTTCACGGCTGTGGCTACCTCTGTGTCGGCAGTCGGCAGGCAGTCCGTCCATCCATAATTGTATTATTATTATAATATATACCACCTAACCGTGGTTTTTTTTTCATTCTTTATACCGTCGTCATAGTGTCATACTAGTTGTTACGAGTATACTACTATCTCTTTATCAACCAGTGTACAGTGCGGTAGTTCACGGCTGTGGCTACCTCTGTGTCGGCAGTCGGCAGGCAGTCCGTCCATCCATAATTGTATTATTATTATAATATATACCACCTAACCGTGGGTTTTTTTTCATTCTTTATACCGTCGTCATAGTGTCATACTAGTTGTTACGAGTATACTACTATCTCTTTATCAACCAGTGTACAGTGCGGTAGTTCACGGCTGTGGCTACCTCTGTGTCGGCAGTCGGCAGGCAGTCCGTCCATCCATAATTGTATTATTATTATAATATATACCACCTAACCGTGGTTTTTTTTTCATTCTTTATACCGTCGTCATAGTGTCATACTAGTTGTTACGAGTATACTACTATCTCTTTATCAACCAGTGTACAGTGCGGTAGTTCACGGCTGTGGCTACCTCTGTGTCGGCAGTCGGCAGGCAGTCCGTCCATCCATAATTGTATTATTATTATAATATATACCACCTAACCGTGGTTTTTTTATACCACCTAACCGTGGCAGTCCGTCCATAATTGTATACTAGTATCCAATCCATCCATCTCCATTGTTTACCTGAGGTGCCTTTTAGTTCTGCCTATAAAATATGGAGAACAAAAAAGTTGAGGTTCCAAAATTAGGGAAAGATCAAGATCCACTTCCACCTCGTGCTGAAGCTGCTGCCACTAGTCATGGCCGAGACGATGAAATGCCAGCAACGTCGTCTGCCAAGGCCGATGCCCAATGTCATAGTACAGAGCATGTCAAATCCAAAACACCAAATATCAGAAAAAAAAGGACTCCAAAACCTAAAATAAAATTGTCGGAGGAGAAGCGTAAACTTGCCAATATGCCATTTACCACACGGAGTGGCAAGGAACGGCTGAGGCCCTGGCCTATGTTCATGGCTAGTGGTTCAGCTTCACATGAGGATGGAAGCACTCAGCCTCTCGCTAGAAAACTGAAAAGACTCAAGCTGGCAAAAGCACCGCAAAGAACTGTGCGTTCTTTGAAATCCCAAATCCACAAGGAGAGTCCAATTGTGTCGTTTGCGATGCCTGACCTTCCCAACACTGGACGTGAAGAGCATGCGCCTTCCACTATTTGCATGCCCCCTGCAAGTGCTGGAAGGAGCACCCGCAGTCCAGTTCCTGATAGTCAGATTGAAGATGTCAGTGTTGAAGTACACCAGGATGAGGAGGATATGGGTGTTGCTGGCGCTGGGGAGGAAATTGACCAGGAGGATTCTGATGGTGAGGTGGTTTGTTTAAGTCAGGCACCCGGGGAGACACCTGTTGTCCGTGGGAGGAATATGGCCGTTGACATGCCAGGTGAAAATACCAAAAAAATCAGCTCTTCGGTGTGGAGGTATTTCACCAGAAATGTGGACAACAGGTGTCAAGCCGTGTGTTCCCTTTGTCAAGCTGTAATAAGTAGGGGTAAGGACGTTAACCACCTCGGAACATCCTCCCTTATACGTCACCTGCAGCGCATTCATAATAAGTCAGTGACAAGTTCAAAAACTTTGGGTGACAGCGGAAGCAGTCCACTGACCAGTAAATCCCTTCCTCTTGTAACCAAGCTCATGCAAACCACCCCACCAACTCCCTCAGTGTCAATTTCCTCCTTCCCCAGGAATGCCAATAGTCCTGCAGGCCATGTCACTGGCAAGTCTGACGAGTCCTTTCCTGCCTGGGATTCCTCCGATGCATCCTTGCGTGTAACGCCTACTGCTGCTGGCGCTGCTGTTGTTGCCGCTGGGAGTCGATGGTCATCCCAGAGGGGAAGTCGTAAGCCCACTTGTACTACTTCCAGTAAGCAATTGACTGTTCAACAGTCCTTTGCGAGGAAGATGAAATATCACAGCAGTCATCCTACTGCAAAGCGGATAACTGAGTCCTTGACAACTATGTTGGTGTTAGACGTGCGTCCGGTATCCGCCGTTAGTTCACAGGGAACTAGACAATTTATTGAGGCAGTGTGCCCCCGTTACCAAATACCATCTAGGTTCCACTTCTCTAGGCAGGCGATACCGAGAATGTACACGGACGTCAGAAAAAGACTCACCAGTGTCCTAAAAAATGCAGTTGTACCCAATGTCCACTTAACCACGGACATGTGGACAAGTGGAGCAGGGCAGGGTCAGGACTATATGACTGTGACAGCCCACTGGGTAGATGTATGGACTCCCGCCGCAAGAACAGCAGCGGCGGCACCAGTAGCAGCATCTCGCAAACGCCAACTCTTTCCTAGGCAGGCTACGCTTTGTATCACCGCTTTCCAGAATACGCACACAGCTGAAAACCTCTTACGGCAACTGAGGAAGATCATCGCGGAATGGCTTACCCCAATTGGACTCTCCTGTGGATTTGTGGCATCGGACAACGCCAGCAATATTGTGTGTGCATTAAATATGGGCAAATTCCAGCACGTCCCATGTTTTGCACATACCTTGAATTTGGTGGTGCAGAATTTTTTAAAAAACGACAGGGGCGTGCAAGAGATGCTGTCGGTGGCCAGAAAAATTGCGGGACACTTTCGGCGTACAGGCACCACGTACAGAAGACTGGAGCACCACCAAAAACTACTGAACCTGCCCTGCCATCATCTGAAGCAAGAAGTGGTAACGAGGTGGAATTCAACCCTCTATATGCTTCAGAGGTTGGAGGAGCAGCAAAAGGCCATTCAAGCCTATACAATTGAGCACGATATAGGAGATGGAATGCACCTGTCTCAAGTGCAGTGGAGAATGATTTCAACGTTGTGCAAGGTTCTGATGCCCTTTGAACTTGCCACACGTGAAGTCAGTTCAGACACTGCCAGCCTGAGTCAGGTCATTCCCCTCATCAGGCTTTTGCAGAAGAAGCTGGAGGCATTGAAGAAGGAGCTAACACGGAGCGATTCCGCTAGGCATGTGGGACTTGTGGATGCAGCCCTTAATTCGCTTAACAAGGATTCACGGGTGGTCAATCTGTTGAAATCAGAGCACTACATTTTGGCCACCGTGCTCGATCCTAGATTTAAAGCCTACCTTGGATCTCTCTTTCCGGCAGACACAGGTCTGCTGGGGTTGAAAGACCTGCTGGTGACAAAATTGTCAAGTCAAGCGGAACGCGACCTGTCAACATCTCCTCCTTCACATTCTCCCGCAACTGGGGGTGCGAGGAAAAGGCTCAGAATTCCGAGCCCACCCGCTGGCGGTGATGCAGGGCAGTCTGGAGCGACTGCTGATGCTGACATCTGGTCCGGACTGAAGGACCTGACAACGATTACGGACATGTCGTCTACTGTCACTGCATATGATTCTCTCAACATTGATAGAATGGTGGAGGATTATATGAGTGACCGCATCCAAGTAGGCACGTCACACAGTCCGTACTTATACTGGCAGGAAAAAGAGGCAATTTGGAGGCCCTTGCACAAACTGGCTTTATTCTACCTAAGTTGCCCTCCCACAAGTGTGTACTCCGAAAGAGTGTTTAGTGCCGCCGCTCACCTTGTCAGCAATCGGCGTACGAGGTTACATCCAGAAAATGTGGAGAAGATGATGTTCATTAAAATGAATTATAATCAATTCCTCCGCGGAGACATTGACCAGCAGCAATTGCCTCCACAAAGTACACAGGGAGCTGAGATGGTGGATTCCAGTGGGGACGAATTGATAATCTGTGAGGAGGGGGATGTACACGGTGATATATCGGAGGGTGAAGATGAGGTGGACATCTTGCCTCTGTAGAGCCAGTTTGTGCAAGGAGAGATTAATTGCTTCTTTTTTGGGGGGGGTCCAAACCAACCCGTCATATCAGTCACAGTCGTGTGGCAGACCCTGTCACTGAAATGATGGGTTGGTTAAAGTGTGCATGTCCTGTTTTGTTTATACAACATAAGGGTGGGTGGGAGGGCCCAAGGATAATTCCATCTTGCACCTCTTTTTTCTTTTCTTTTTCTTTGCATCATGTGCTGATTGGGGAGGGTTTTTTGGAAGGGACATCCTGCGTGACACTGCAGTGCCACTCCTAGATGGGCCCGGTGTTTGTGTCGGCCACTAGGGTCGCTTATCTTACTCACACAGCGACCTCGGTGCAAATTTTAGGACTAAAAATAATATTGTGAGGTGTGATGTGTTCAGAATAGGCTGAAAATGAGTGTAAATTATGTTTTTTGAGGTTAATAATACTTTGGGATCAAAATTACCCCCAAATTCTATGATTTAAGCTGTTTTTTAGGGTTTTTTGAAAAAAACACCCGAATCCAAAACACACCCGAATCCGACAAAAATAATTCGGTGAGGTTTTGCCAAAACGCGTTCGAACCCAAAACACGGCCGCGGAACCGAACCCAAAACCAAAACACAAAACCCGAAAAATTTCAGGCGCTCATCTCTACTATTGACCAGGATTTTTCCTAGGACTTTCATCCAGGGTAAATAACTCTGGTTAACTGTGAATGGTGTAACTCGGGAATTTACTCCTGGGTCGCACTTAGAAGCCTCTGATAAGCTGTTCAGGGCTGCTAGGGGGGCGGGGCTGTGCTCTGTGCTGCCAGAAGGAAAAGCAGCTGGTTTTAGAAGGGGTGTGTGATTGCTTCAGTGTGGCATGTATGTGTGTGTGTATGAATGTGACATGTATGTGTGTGTATGTGTGACATGTATACGTGTGTGTTTGTTTGTTTGTATGTATGTATGAGTGTGACATGCATGTGTCTGTATGAGTGTGACATGCATGTTTGTGTTTCAGTGTGACATGTATGCAGGGGCGGATTGGCCATAGGGCTTACCAGGAAGATTCCTGGTAGGTTGGCATGTTTGTGGGGCCTGTTTTGTGTGTTGTCATGTGGTCCCATCTCTCACATGACAAGCAGCCCACCACACTCAGTACACTGTTTTGTCCCTATTCATTCTGTTATTCCATCTCTGCAATACAGCAACTCTGCCATCCAGTAATGCTCCCATGGCTGCACGGTATGTTATACCTCTTTTACTGCCCATGTCGGGATGCATCCACAAGATTTTACAGGGCAGGCAGCTAGACAGTACCTTTGTGACATCACAATGCATTCAGCTGCAGGCAGCTAAACAATACCTCTGTGACATCACAATGCATTCAGCTGCAGACACAGTACCTCTGTGACATCACAATGCATTCAGCTGTAGGCAGCTAGACAGTACCACTGTGATATCACAATACATTCAGCTGGAGACAGACAGTACCTCTGTGACATCACAATGCATTCAGCTGCAGGCAGCTAGATAGTACCTCTTTGACACCATAATGCATTCAGCTGCAGGCAGCTAGACAGTACCACTGTGACATCACAATGCATTCAGCTGCAGGCAGCAAGATAGTACCATGGGTGGATTGACCATAGGGCTCAGCAGGAAGATTCCTGGTCGGCTGACGTGTCTGTGGGGCCTGTTTTGTCTGTTGTCATGTGCTCCCCCCCCCCACACACACACATGAAATGCAGCCCACCACACTCAGTACACTGCATTGTCCCTATTCATTCTGTTATTCCATATCTGCAATACAGCAACTCTGCCATCCAGTAATGCTCCCATGGCTGCACGGTATGTTATACCTCTTTTGTTGCCCATGTCGAGATACAACCACAAAATTTTACAGGGCAGGTAGCTAGACAGTACCTTTGTTACATCACAATGCATTCAGCTGCAGGCAGCTAAACAATACCTCCGTGACATCACAATGCATTCAGCTGCAGACACAGTACCTCTGTGACATCACAATGCATTCAGCTGTAGGCAGCTAGACAGTACCACTGTGATATCACAATACATTCAGCTGGAGACAGACAGTACCTCTGTGACATCACAATGCATTCAGCTGCAGGCAGCTAGATAGTACCTCTGTGACATCACAATGCATTCAGCTGCAGGCAGCTAGACAGTACCACTGTGACACCATAATGCATTTAGCTGCAGGCAGCTAGCCATTATCAGTGTGACATCACAATGCATTCAGCTGCAGGCAGCAAGATAGTACCAGGGGTGGATTGGCCATAGGGCTCAGCAGGAAGATTCCTGGTCGGCTGACGTGTCTGTGGGGCCTGTTTTGTCTGTTGTTGTGTGGCCCCACTCCCCACATGACAGGCAGCCCACAAGGACTCAGTACACTGCATTGTCCCCATTCATTCTGTTATTCCATCTCTGCAATACAGCAACTCTGCCATCCAGTGATGCTCCCATGGCTGCACGGTATGTTATACCTCTTTTGCTGCCCATGTCGGGATACATCCACAAAAAGTTGCAGGGCAGGTAGCTAGACAGTACCTCTGTGACATCACAATGCATTCAGCTGCAGGCAGCTAGACAGTACCTCTGTGACATCACAATGCATTCAGCTGCAGGCAGCTAGACGGTACCACTGTGACATCACAATGCATTCAGCTGTAGGCAGCTAAACAGTACCTCTGTGACATCACAATGCATTCAGCTGTAGGCAGCTAAACAGTACCACTGTGACATCACAATGCATTCAGCTGCAGGAAGCTAGACAGTACCTCTGTGACATCACAATGCATTCAGCTGCAGGCAGCTAGACGGTACCACTGTGACATCACAATGCATTCAGCTGTAGGCAGCTAAACAGTACCTCTGTGACATCACAATGCATTCAGCTGCAGGCAGCTAAACAGTACCTCTGTGACATCACAATGCATTCAGCTGCAGGAAGATAGACAGTACCTCTGTGACATCACAATGCATCCAGCTGTAGGCAGCTAGACAGTGCCTCTGTGACATTACAATGCATGCAGCTGCAGGCAGCTAGACAGTACCTCTGTGACATCACAATGCATTCAGCTGCAGGCAGCTAGACAGTACCTCTGTGACATCACAATACATTCAGCTGCAGGCAGCTAGACAGTACCTCTGTGACATCACAATGCATTCAGCTGCAGGCAACTAAACAGTACCTCTGTAACATCACGATTCATTCAGCTGCAGGAAGCTAGACAGTCCCTTTGTGACATCACAATGCATTCAGCTGCAGGCAGCTAGACAGTACCTCTGTGATATCACATGCATTCAGCTGCATGCAGCTAAACAGTACATCTGTGACATCACAATGCATTTAGCTGCAGGCAACTAGACAGTACCACTGTGACATCACAATGCATTCAGCAGCAGGCAGCTAGAAAGTACCTCTGTGACATCACAGTTCATTCAGCTGTAGGCAGCTAGAAAGTACCTCTGTGATGTCACAATGCATTCATCTTTAGGCAGCTAGATAGTCCTTATGTAACATCACAATGCATTCAGCTGCAGACAGCTAAATAGTACCTCTGTGACATCACAATGCATTCAGCTGCAGTCAGACAGTACCTCTGTGACATCACAGTGTATTCAGCTGCAGACAGCTAGACAATACCACTGTGACATCACAATACATTCAGCTGGAGACAGACAGTACCTCTGTGACATCACAATGCATTCAGCTGCTGGCAGCTAGACAGTACCACTGTGACATTATAATACATTCAGCTGCAGGCAGCTATATATGTGTGTGTGCATGACAGCAGTCTGGCAGCCCTGGCTTGTAGAATTCCAGGGCAAACCAGGCTTATGTCTGAAAGGGGACGACTCTGGAATTTCCCAGGTCTCAGGTGTAGTGTGAAAGGGTGTCTCGAGCAAAAAACCCCGGAATTTGGAAAACCCTGGTCATATGTCTGAAAGTGGTATTAGACCGCAGTGTATGAAACACATTTGAGAGAATAAGGTGGTTTACAGGAGGTACTGAGATACTGAGATACTTATTAAGTAACCTGAGGTCAAGCATAGAATTATCACCCAGTTATGCATTGAGAACTGTATCAATATCTGGGAGAACAGAGTTGGCACATCAGGCAGGCTATGAAACTCCTAAGCAAGGAGACCTGAAACCTGAGTGCCTGTTATACCCGTTTTACACTCGCACTCCCGGGTCACTCCCGGGATGCTTCCCGGGATGCATTCCAGGGACTGACCCCTTTAACACTGCACTAAGACCTGGGATCGACCCGGGACAGCCCCATTCACACTGATCCCGGGAAATCCCTGCAAATGCATATGTATGTCATTAGAAATGGCCTTTTTCTGGCTCACATAGATGAGGTCACACTAGTCAACAAAGGGAGGGGTGAAAAAGAATCAACACAACATGTTTGGCGAATTAATTTTTTTTTATTTTTTATTTCACCTTTGATCATTGGTTTCATTTTTTATGATTTCCCCCCCAAAAAAACACATTGCCAGCAACTGTGTATATATGGAGAAACAATGTAGAAAACACTGAAAACATGGCCTACTGTTACGCACATTTGGCTATGGTATGCATAGATTTGCAATCAAGTTTTGATTGGCATAAAATAAAAAAAAACACTGGTAGGCTTGGAGAAACAACGCCATAAACTAGTGTCCCTGCAGTATATTATTACTGTGTCAAAAATAAATAAAACGTGCTTTAATGTAGACACTATACAAAACAGAACAGAACATAGAAAAACAATTAAAGAATGTACAAACAGTTGTGCATAAACACTGACCACACTGTGGTTATTTAACAACAAAAGAACTTTCACTGTGTTTCAGGGCAAATTGCGCAATACAGTAAACTCTGATGTTGCGCGCTAGATGGTGCAGTATTTGGGGCATAGTATGGGCCAGGATTAAATGAGGTAAAACCCTGCTCAGGGTATTGTGAGTTGTGGTGTTGGGTTGGTGCTCTTGAGGTATTGCTCATACACTCAAAGAACGCCATGTTCATTTGGTGCAATTCCCTGTGACGTTCATACTGCTCTCTACTCATGCGTTCCTGCATTGTCATGACTTGGGTAAGAAATGAATCATGCATTTGGCGTTCTGCCTCTAGAAACCTGTCGAGCCTTGCATCCTCCTGTGCGGACATTGCAACGTCCATCTCTCGGAGTTGGTCAACAAGGACATTTGACATGGCTTTAGCCACTTGCTCCGCTCTGCTCACTTTCTTCCTTCTAGGCGGTACGTTGTAAACTGTGAAGAGAAGAAATACAAAATGAGCGTATGTAAAAATAGCAGCGTTAGCAAACGTGTTTGTGGCATTAATCCACCTACACACTAGCTACTCTGCAACTAGCTACTCTGGGTGTGTAGCGCTGTGTGTACTTTGTACCCCCAGCGTGGCGTTTGTACACAAAGTCCGTACACGGTATGGGACTCTGTACGCAAACGGTGTACAAAGTACGTAGGTTGTGTACAGAGTATAGCGGCCGCAGCGGCTTCAGGTTAAAGTGTATTTAGAGTGTATTGAAGGTATAGCTTTTCATTCCTGTATATAAATCAGCTTTATCAATTGTAAACATGTACTTACTGTTTTTCTGCAAAGTTGGGGTGACGATGACGACACTTTGTACAGTCCCACTGTCACTGGTCTGAGCATCCACGACCTCTTCAATGGTTGCAGTTATGCTGTCGTCGTTTCTAGATGTGTTGATGGACGGGTGGGAGGATGTGTCGCTGTCCTAAGGTGTGTTGTCAATTAACAACGGTGATGACGGGCAGACGTCACTGCTTGTCTGTGTCTCTTCTGGAGTGCCTTCTGTAGCAGTGTATTGTGAACTGGAAGACAGACTCACCGGACTGCAGAGAGCTGTGTGTCCAAAGATATTTGCACAGATGTCATAGTACTGCCAGTCAATACGGCCAAACCTGCTCTTTCTCCGGTTGTTGTCATGCACTTTCATGAAATGCTTTTTAAGAGTTTTCATTTTGTTTATCACTTGCTGCTGTGTGCGGATGATTCCTCTGGCTTCCAGCATCTTGGAGATGTTTTTATAAATCACTGCATCTTTAACTCTGCCTGTGATCTGCCTCATAATTTCCTCCTCTCCCCTAATGCTCAGCAACTCTCTCACCTCCTGGTCTGTCCAAGTAGCCATGCTGCCTTCCTCAAACGCTTCCTGGACGCTCCCCTGGGCTTTGAAAGATGACATCATCTTTTCTGAGCCCAAGAAAGCTCCAATCTGAGGCCTTTTAACAGTCCCGGGATAGTGAATCCGGGACGGGCCCTTTCACACTACACAGCTTCCCGGGACGGTCCCGGGACCAACCCTGGACGAGACCTGGGTTGAAATCCCGGGATGCTCGTCCCAGGAAATTGACCCTGTACCCTTTCACACTGAGAAAAATCCCGGGATGATGCGCGTTCACGTGCAAAATCCCGGGATTTTCATGCGAGTGTAAAAGGGGTATTAGAGATCTTGTAAGACTTACACACCTCAGAATGCTCACACAAAGCCTAATGCGAGGACTGGAGTACAGGTTAGGTGGAGGTGTCCTGGCAACTAGAGCCACCCTTTGCGATCTGGTATTAGGATTCCCATTCAGTAATGTGGAAATTATCAGGAAGGGAAAGTGTTAGAGATCGGCCAGCAGGCACATCATCCCTTTTTCAGAAAATAGTTTTCCAATGATTTTGTCTGTTACAGGCAATATCAGGAAATTTTGTACCTGAGCTGGCATCCCTGCAAGGATTTATTTATTTTTAGTGGGAACATCAGTCTCGAACATGTGTTTACCTCAGGAAATGTCTCATTATGATCAGAATACATTTTTACCTCAGTAGTCTGAGGGATTATTATTTATTTCCGAACAACTAATATCTGAGAAGGATGATGATGATAACACAGTGACAAGCCTTTATGAGGTTTTTAAGTATGATCGAGCCTGCTACAGTCAGAGGTGAAAATATGCAATGTATCTGTGACAGAAACCAGCACTGTATCTTCTATTATTGATCTCTGATAGAAAACTCCTAAATGTGACTTTTTTTTTAAACACAGCTGTCCCAGTTACTGTTTCCTCAGACTCCCCATCTACCCACAGAAGAGGGACTTGAATATTAATCAATATGAGAAGAACCAACAATGGGTTTATCATGAGAGTACCCTTTAATTAAATTTTGTGTCTCCACTTGATGCGAGCACTGGGCTGAGGTACAGTATATTGACAGATAAGTGCAGTACTGTTCTGTCAGCTTCGGACAGGGTATGTTTGCCTTCTATGGGCAATTCCATATTATTTGCATTTATTTATTCTTGATATCAACATACCATAATATGGAGAAAAACCTGACTGATTGGATCAAAGTTTTACCTCAAAATCTAAGGTAAATTGGCCATTAGACACTGGCGTATTTGTAATGGGTGCAAAGTGTGCAGTGCATACGGGCCCCCAGGGGTCCAGGGGGGCCCACACCGCACACCCTGCACCCATTATTTCTAATACACACTCTCCGGAGTCCTGCGGCGAAGCAGCAGCACTGCAGGAATCACTGGGAAAATGGTGTGGCACCATTTTCCTGTTGTGTTTCGAGCATGTGCAATACAAAAATCACTGGGAAAATAGCGACCACACCATTTTCTCTGTGACCTTTTCCTAGTGCCTAGAGCTTTACAGCGCTGCAGGCTAGAGAGGAGGGGGCCAAGAAGGAGCCTGCACACGGGCCTCCTCCTCTCTAGATACCATACTTGCCTACTCTCCCGGAATGGTCGGGAGGCTCCCGAAAATCGGGTGACCCTCCCGGCCCCCCGGAAGTGCAGGCAAGTCTCCCGATTCGTTGGGACCCCCCTGCCCGTCCGCCCACTTAGTGTGTAAAGTGGGCGGTCCGGGCAGTTGATGACGCGATTCTTGCTGAATCGCGTCATCATAGCCACGCCCCCTGCAGTGTAATGCCGGTGATCGCGGTATTACAGAGCGGGGGGCGTGGCTTAAAAGAGGCATCGTCATGACCCCTCCCTTGCTCCGCCCTCGCTCTGCCCTTTCTCCGCCCCGTCCCGCCTCCGGCCCACCCCCTCCACGACGTCACAGCCTCCCCTGCCCGCCCTCTGAGCTGACCTGGCTGCTCTCTCCCGCAGAGAGCAGCCAAAATGTAGGTAAGTCTGCTAGATACACCCCTGCCATCAGTTATTATGGCTGAAGGATTTATCATTCCCTCTCAAAATTTAGTGAAAACTGATGAATCCTTTTAATAATAAATCATTGTGTCAGTCACAGAGACTGCAACTGCGTCCTCATCCTTCAGCGCTGAAGAAAAATCTGATTCAGTGAGCAGCAGCCCTGCCCAGCTGCTAGTGTGCGTGTGACCTGTGCACAACCTAGCCTGCTGGGCCCGTGCAGCTTAACTGTTATGATGGGTACACACTACGGTGGTCATTCCGAGTTGTTCGCTCTGTAATTTTCTTCGCATCGCAGCGATTTTCTGCTAATTGCACATGCGCAATGTTCGCACTGCGACTGCGCCAAGTAAATTTGCTATGAAGATTGGTATTTTACTCACGGCATTACGAGGATTTTTCTTCGTTCTGGAGATCGGAGTGTGATTGACAGGAAGTGGGTGTTTCTGGGCGGAAACTGGCCGTTTTATGGGAGTGTGTGAAAAAACGCTACCGTTTCTGGGAAAAACGCGGGAGTGGCTGGAGAAACGGAGGAGTGTCTGGGCGAACGCTGGGTGTGTTTGTGACGTCAAACCAGGAATGAAACTGACTGAACTGATCGCACTGGAAGAGTAAGTCTCGAGCTACTCAGAAACTGCACAGAGAAGTCTTTTCGCAATATTGCGAATCTTTCGTTCGCAATTTTGATAAGCTAAGATTCACTCCCAGTAGGCGGCGGCTTAGCGTGTGCAATGCTGCTAAAAGCAGCTTGCGAGCGAACAACTCGGAATGAGGGCCTTTAAGTATATATCATTTGTTTGAGCGATGAACAATATATCGGTAGCGGTTGTGTGTACACCTAATAGGTCTGTGAATGGTGTCGATTTGAATAACTAACGAGAATGAGATAATAAATAAGTATTAAGAGAATGATTTATTTAGTGCCACCTTTTTCGATTGAGGGGAGTGCGTCACAGTATACCATATATTACAACTTGTCAAAAGCCTGTGGTAGAAATGTAAAGGTGCATACACACGGTGAGATTCGTTCTAAGGGGGTCATTCCAAGTTGATCGCTAGCTGCCATTGGGGGTAATTCTGAGTTGATCGCAGCAGCAAGTTTGTTAGCAATTGGGCAAAACCATGTGCACTGCAGGGGAGGCAGATATAACATGTGCAGAGAGAGAGAGAGAGAGATTTGGGTGTGGTGTGTTCAATCTGCAATCTAAATTGCAGTGTAAAAATAAAGCAGCCAGTATTTACCCTGCACAGAAACAAAATAACCCACCCAAATCTAACTCTCTCTGCAAATGTTATATCTGCCCCCCCTGCAGTGCAGATGGTTTTGCCCAACTGCTAAAAAATGTCCTGCTGCGATCAACTTGGAATTACCCCCATTGTTCGCTGCATAGCGATCATTTAAAAAAATGGCAAAACTACGCATGCCCATGGGCCGCAATGTACATGTATGGGTACAAAGAGCATCATTGTTTTGCACTGCTTATAGCAACGATTTCATTCGCACAGCCGATATCAAGGAGAGTGACAGGAAGTGGGAGTTTATGGGTGTCAACTGACCGTTTTCTGGGTGTGTTTGGAAAAACGCAGGTGTGTCCAGGCATTTGCAGGATGGGTATCTGACGTCAATTCCGGGGCCTTCGTCGCAGTAATCATCACACAGAATAAGTAACTACAGGGCTGGTCTTGTTTTGCACAAAATGTTTTTGTACTGCTCGGCTGCACAGGCGTTCGCACTCTTGCAAAGCGAAAATACACTCCCCTGTGGGCGGCGACTATGCGTTTGCACTGCTGCTAAAAGTAGCCAACTAGCGATCAACTCGGAATGAGGGCCTATGCCCGATTCTCACTAAGCGATAGGGACTAAGCCGGTATCGCAAGCATATAATGACTGTGCTTGCGATACTGGCTTTGTCCGATTTTGGCTAAGTGTCAATTTTGACTATCTTTTCTACCTTTTTAGATAGTCAAAATTGACTTGCCTGCACAGTCTATCTAGGCATGCGAAGCCGACTGCGGGGGACCGCGCAAAGGCATCGCATCGGGATCGCAAGGTGACTTTCACCTTGCGATCTGCACTAACTTTCTTTGCGATTTTGACTATATAGTCAAAATCGCAAAGAAATATCTCACCGTGTGTACATACCTTTAGACTTATTCCCTTTTACCCATGTAAGTTGCTTTTTTTTCCAACTTGATATACTGTATAACCAGCACTTGCTTTTTTCACTAAACAAACAGAGCTGTACTGACAACTTAAACATTTTTTTCTACAATATGAGTTTATAACAAGTCTACTGAAAGTTTGCGAACACCTACTGTATATACAATATTACATCTGAAGATAGACAGTTTTTATATACTCTACATTTAACCAAATGTATTTACTGTAAATAACAATAGCACAAAAGGATACAAAGGGGAGGGTGCCATAGGGCTACATATGAGGTTAACAGACAATCTCATGTTAAACAAAAAATAATTCTGCCAGAAATAGAAACAAAAAAAAAATACATAACTCTGCTGTTATTAAATATTCGGAATAAAATATAAAGGAACAGTACTGTATATGAGGTAGGGGAGATAAGAAGGGCAGGTTTTGGAAGTTATATTTTTCCAGTAGATTTGTCTGTTGTATAAAATGTGTTAAGGGGCTAATTCAGACCTGATCGCTGCTGTGCATTTTCTCACAGCGGGCGATCAGGTCTGAACTGCGCATGCGTATGCACCGCAATGCGCAGGCACGACAGGGAGCGCTGGGAAGCAACAGGTGGTGCGAACTATCGGATTGCATTGGCGATCGCAAAAAGATTGACAAGAAGCGGGCGTTTGTGGGTGTCAACTGATCGTTTTCAGGGAGTGTCCAGAAAAACGCAGGAGGGACCCGACGTTTTGTGGGAGGAATTGTGACATCAGCTCCGGCCCAGATCATCACAGCGGCTGAGTAAGTCCTGGGCTGTGTAGAGACTGCACAAACTTCTGTTTCTGCAGCTCTCCTATACATGCGATCGCACACATGCACAACGAGTTCCCCCTCACCCTGTAGGTGGTGACTACCTGTTCGTAGGGATGCAAAAAACGCACCCTAGCGATCATGTCTGAATTACCCCCTAAGGTGGGTACACACTAGCTGATTCTGGAATGCTGGCGATGGACAACTATATTGGTGAACAGTATAGGGTCCAACAATATAGTGCATACACACTGAACGTTATCGTTCAACGATAACGTTCAGTGACGTCACTACTGGCATTCCCAAACATGCAGCTCAGCCCAACATTGGGGGTAATTCCGAGTTGATCGCTCGCTAGCTATTTTTTGCAGCGCTGCGATCAGATAGTCGCCGCCTATGGGGGAGTGTATTTTCGCTTTGCAAGTGTGCGAACGCTTGTGCAGCCGAGCGGTACAAAAAAGTTATGTGCAGTTTCTGAGTAGGTCTGAACTTTCTCAGCCGCTGCGATCACTTCAGCCTGTCCGGTCCTGGAATTGACGTCAGACACCCGCCCTGCAAACGCTTGGACATGCCTGCATTTTTCCAACCACTCCCTGAAAATGGTCAGCTGACACCCATGAACGCCATCTTCCTGACAATCTCTTTGCGATCGGCTGTGCGAATGGATTCTTCATTAAATCCATCGCCCAGCAACGATCCGCTTTGTACCCGTACAACGTACCTGCACATTGCGGTGCATATGCATGCATAGTTTTGCCGAGTTTTGACCTGATCGCAGCGCTGCAAAAAATAGCTAGCGAGCGATCAACTCGGAATGACCCCGTATGTCCCCATCCATGAATTTTACATCAATCTTGACTCTGACCTGACATTACCTCCGCTTTTAACTTGATTTTTTTCAGGTAGAAAATAACATCTAAAGATGTACCCCAGGAGGACCCATCTCAGCCTAAACGCTCTTCAAAGCCAACTAGAACTTCATTTAGTTTTACAAGAAATACAGTATAATTAAACATTTTTTTTACAGTTATTTGTCGATCTTCTATATCAATTCCCCTACAGGTATCCAGTATACTGTATAGATAACTTCAGTATGTTTGTTAAGTGAATATGACACAAGACTGCTTCTTAGCTTTATCTGTCAGCATATCTAATTATGAACTTGTGTCCTCTACTGACTGACTGCATTCAGGTTCAGTTGTAAATTTGCAAAATCGCAGTTCAGACGATTATCGGCCATCTGAGCATGTGCTGCAAATGCATTGCACATGCGTGACCCGCGATTCTTCTGCGATCGCATCTTGCTGGAATGCGATCGCAGGCTGATTGACAGGTGGTGGGCATCCTTGGGCGTATACACGCTGTTTGCGGGGAGTGGTTGAGAAAACGCAGGGATGTCATGGCCATTTTTGGGGCGTGCATCTGACATCAGCTGCGATTGCTCCGTCTTAATACATGGTGCCCGCTGCAACTGCATTCTCATTATTTTGATTAGCCCTGTGTCAACCATATCTGTCGATGATGCTCGATTTTTTGAGATGCATTCACAATTCTGCATGTGTCTTATTTTTCTTTTCCTACACAGGATAGTTTATTTTCTGCTGTGGTGTCCACAACAATTACCAAACTATGGGGGTCATCCAGATCTGATCGCTGCTGTGCTTGCGTATGCAACGCAATGTGCACGCACGTCAGACAACAACAATGGGCATCGCCCGTCAGTGACAGGATGGTGCGGAAAATCCGATCACACGAGCATTCACAAGGTGATTGACAGGAAGAGGCCATTTGTTGGTGGCAACTGAGCGTTTACAGGGAGTGTCCAGAAAAATGCAGGCGTGCCCAAGTGTTTTCAGGGAGGGTGTGTGACATCAGCTCCGGCTGTGCACAGACTGCACAAAGTGAATTTCAGCAGCTTGGCATACACAAAGGAACGCACACTTGCACGGCGGATCTGAATGACCCAGGGCTGGTTCTTGCCCTTGTGGCGCCCCAGGCAAAACGATAGGGACGTGGCTTCATACGGGGCGTGGTCAGTTACGCCCCCATTTGTGCCCCCTGTAGCGCCGCTGGAAGAGAAAAAAAATGTATACTTACTATTCCCGCTCCTGATTCCAGACTGCTGCAGACAGCCGCCGGCGCCACTCCTCTCCTCGGATCAGCATAGACACTAGAGGTCAATTATGACCCCTAGCGTCTGTGCCACAATGCTGTGCAGTGCGCGATGATGTCATCAAGCACCGCACAGCAAAGGTCCCCTCCACGAAGGGAAACTAGACGCGTAGCGTCTGGTTCCCTTCACAGCGGGGGGCACAGTGGCGGGGGGCACAGTAGCGGATCTTGCCATGGTGCGGCGCCCTCCAGATGGTGCCGGCGCCCTCCGGAAGGCGGCGCCCCGGGCAAAAGTCCTGCTTGCCCGTGGCAAGATCCGCTACTGGAATGACCCCCTATGAGTATACACAATACTCTGGACTGCCTACTAATTTATTTAGTCTTACCCGATGCTGCAATTATAAATGTATTTTCTGAGATGATCCAAGTACCTAAAAAAATTATGAGCACAGAAAAAACAACAGATGGACAGGAAATTATTCTGCTTGGGTTTGGCAAATGCTTTCACTCTATCATTTATTTCATAATCTATGTATTAGAAGCCTCCTAATAATTTTTCTTGTTTCAAGTAACAAGTTTCGTACTCCTATGTATTTCTTACTTATTCATTTGTCCATAATGTGATATATTTTTCCAACTAATATAGGGACAGATGTATTAACCTGGAGAAGGCATAAGGAAGTGATAAACCAGTGATAAATGCAGGGTGATAAACGCACCAGCCAATCAGCTCCTAACTGTTAATTTACATATTGGAGCTGATTGGCTGGTGCATTTATCACCGGTTTATAACTTCCTTATGCCTTCTCCAGGTTAATACATCTGCCCCATAGTTCTTAATATGCTGCATAATGGGGGTCATTCCGAGTTGTTCGCTCGTTATTTTTTTTCCGCAACGGAGCGATTAGTCGCTAATGCGCATGCGCAATGTCCGCAGTGCGACTGCGCCAAGTAAATTTGCTATGCAGTTAGGTTTTTTACTCACGGCATTACAAGGTTTTTTCTTCGTTCTGGTAATCGTAATGTGATTGACAGGAAGTGGGTGTTTCTGGGCGGAAACTGGCCGTTTTATGGGTGTGTGAAAAAACGCTACCGTTTCTGGGAAAAACACGGGAGTGGCTGGAGAAACGGGGGAGTGTCTGGGCGAACGCTGGGTGTGTTTGTGACGTCAAACCAGGAACGACAAGCACTGAACTGATCGCAGTTGCCGAGTAAGTGTGGAGCTACTCAGAAACTGCTAAGAAGTGTCTATTCGCAATTCTGCTAATCTTTCGTTCGCAATTTTGATAAGCTAAGATTCACTCCCAATAAAAGCAGCTTGCGAGCGAACAACTCGGAATGAGGGCCCATATGTTGGAGGGTGTGGGAAGAGTTTCCATCCAAAGTTGCATTTTACAGTTTTATTTTTATGGAACCTCAACAACTGCAGAATGCTTTATTCTCACTGCTATGTCCTATGACCGCTACCTAGCCATCTGCAAGCCCTTGCACTACACATCATGAATAGCGGCAATTGCCTCAAACTCGTTGGAGGTTCTTGGCCCGAATCAGCTTGGGATGCATCTGAGATGTATTTGCATTCTCCCGGGGCCACCATAGTGCGCACACGCAGGACACGCACTGTGCATGCACGGGCCGGGGAGATGCGATCGCATCTCAGTTATGCGGATGCCTCTACCTGATTGACAGGCAGAGGTGTTCGTGGGGCAGCGACGTTGCGTTGCAGGGGCATCGACTCGGCGTTGGGCAGACATGGTGACAAAAACAGAGCGGGTTTGGGCGGCCGTGTGACATCACACGCTGCCGCTGCGACACGGAAAAGGGCCGCCCTGCACCTGCCTTCGCAGCCTGTCTGCGGAGGCAGGGGGGCTTCCACAAATCAGTGATGCAATCACCATTACATAGTGATCGCATTGCTGGCAGGCATTTGCATGCTGGACAGCCTTGCCCTGTGCTCGGCGGCCTCCAGCATGCAATCGCAGCCAGTTGCAGTTTTGCTATTTTAGCAATACTGCAACTGAAGCTGAATAAGGTCCACAGTTCTTTTGATATTTTCGTTAGATTTCTGTGGTCCAAAAGTCATTTCATATATGATATTACCCCGCTATTAAAATTGTCATGCTCAGACACATTTCACATTTCTTGTTGAAACAGCAATCTTTGTGACCTCCTTTCCTCTAGTAGTTACTCCATTTGCGTTCAGCGTTGTAACATATATTTGTATATTTGTTGTGAATACGCTTAGTCTCTAACTTCTTATGTGTTGAAGCAAGATTGATAAGTTGGCCACGAAGCGTGGCCTTATGAGCCTCCCATAACACTGCAGGAGATATATCCGGAGAGCTATTTTCAGCACAGTAAGTCTGGATCATGGCGGTGATGTCAATAATGTTAGAGGGTTTAAGGAAAAGGGACTCTTGTAAGCGCCATGTCCGAGGGGATGATATAGTATAAGGGATGGTAACTTCTAAAAGAAGGGCGTAGTGGTCTGACCAGGTAGTGGGGATTACTTGTGCCCCATGGAGATTCTGAGTGGAATCACGGTCTACAAAGATATAATCTATGCGGGTGTAGAGATCATGTGGGGGTGAGTAGTGTGTGAAGCCTCTGGCAGAGGGATATAGAGTCCTCCAACTATCATACAAGTTATGAGAGGAGATGCAATTTCGCAGGGGCTTAGACAATCTCATGTGTGATGATGTCCCTACCACCGGGCAGGACCTATCAAATCGAGGGTCGAGAGTTATATTACAATCCCCTGCAATTATAATTTTGGAGTTCGGGAATTTAGCGAGCTGGTCTGAGAAAGACCCATAGAAGGAACCATGCTGCATGCCTGGGGCATATATGGACGCTAGGGTAATAGATTGCTTATTGAGGGTGCCTGAGAGAATTACAAATCTACCCTTATCGTCGTGATAAGAGTCATGTATGACTATAGGGAGGTCTTTGTGAAGTAGAATAGCAGTTCCCCTGCGTTTGGCTGACATAGTAGAATGAAAAGTGTGGGGGTATTTTTTACTGTTTAAGGAAGGATGGGGGGACTTGAAGTGGGTCTCTTGGAGAAATACTATATCTGGCTTGTGCCTGGCAAAAAAGTGAAACGCCATGGAGCGCTTTGTTGGAGAATTGAGGCCATTGACATTCATCGAGAGCAGTTTCAGAGTCATGGTGGGTAGTAATCACCCATGCGGACCCTAGAGATCAACCACTGATGCGGCCAACCACAGAGCAGAGAAAGGGACAGTGAAGAAAGAATGAGAAGAAGAGCAGAAATAAACTCTAAGTGCAGGCCCATGTCTTATGAGCGGGTTGGGCCTGCAGAAGGAAGGGGGAGTGCCACAGAGGCAGCCCCTTCAGTGTGGGGGGTAACAGCAGTGTAAGAAAGAAAAATGTTTAGAGAACTAGAACGTGAGCAATACAAACTAAATCATCCCGCGGTCAAGCGCGAGGGGGTAAGAATAAACATGTCTTGAGCTATAAAAAAGCAAATTGACTTCACAGCTTATCTAGGCAAACACTTAGCTAAATGACCACAGCGAGAACATCTAACTGCGGAGCGGGGGGGGGGGAGGGGGGGAGAGGGGGGGAGGAAGGAGAAAGTAGGAAACTAATAGGGTCACATGATAACATTTGGCGAGCAACTGTAGTGTATGATAACGGGAAGCACCTTAGAGATGATAATAGGTGTGGGTATGTAGTCAGTGCCAGGCCCAAGTTACTAAGATCAATCTTAGCCTTACCACTTCAAGGCACGATAAGCATATTTTTATTTTCCCTGAGCCTGGGCACGACCAACACCCATATAGCCGATGAATCCAACAATCCGTAGAGCCATATGAGTAAAATTAGTAAGGTGAGGAAATAAACATAAACATAAACATAAAATAAAGATAAAAAACCAACAGTGGGGGGGGGGGGGGGGGAGGGGTAAGTGTCCCGCAATCAGTGAAATATAGTTACGTGTCTGCAATCCTCAAAGTGTCACGTTATTTCGTAGACCAATCTGGAGTCGGTGCTACAGGTCTAGGTGAAGATGTTGAAGCGAGTTGGTTTCTGAGATCGCTAGGTAAAGAATCAAAAATGCCAAGAGTCTTGAGGAGGTCGTAGCCCTGAGCAGGGGTTCTGATGGAGTGATGGGACCCATCCTTGGTCACGTGGAGTTGGAAGGGGAATCCCCATTTGTATTTAATAGAGTTGGAACGAAGGGCTCTAGTAATCTCCGCAAGGTCTCGGCGTTTCTTGAGTGTAGAAGGTGCCAGGTCTTGATAAATTTGAAGTTGGGTGCCTAAATAATCCACCGACTGGAGCTCCCGCGCGGCCGACATTACTTTTTCCTTAGATTTATAATAGTGGAATCGGAGGATGACGTCTCGGGGCGGTTGGGAAGGTGGAGGCCGAGGGCGGAGCGCTCTATGCGCTCTATCCAGAAGGAACAGGTCTTTCGGAGTATCAGGGAGTAACTTCAGAAACAGGCCTTCCAAAAAACCCGGGAGGGCGTCCAATGCAACGCTCTCAGGGATGTTACGAATTCTGATATTATTTCTCCTGTTCCGGTTGTCTAAATCCTCTAGGTGGTCCTCTTGCACGTCAACATCAGTGCGGAGGTCAAGGATCTCCTGTTCAAGCACGGCCTGGTACTGGCACACTTCGTCCACCTTGCGTTCCAACACATCCGTACGGGTGCCCAGATCGGTCAGATCTTTTCTGAATTCTGTCATCGCCGATCTCATTTCGGTTTGAATAGTTTTAGTCACAATAGCGACGACATCTTGGGTGGTGAGGGAAGCTCTTGGTGACGAAGCATCCTCCGAGTCGGATATGTGTTCCGCAGTTGATGAATTACGAGAGGTGGCTCCCGCTTTCTCCCATGCTCGCAGGATGCTGGGTTTATTAGCGGCATTTGATTTACGATTTTTTTGCGACATAGTGGGGCGGTAGATTAGATATTCAAGATGTCCAATTCGCGGATGGGAGCTCCAATATTGGTGGAAAAAGCAGTTATGTAAGACCTGGGCTAAAGCATTAGCTGACCCTCATGCGCCTGTTGACCGCAGGATAGGCTAGGGTCGGGCCGATATCATGGGTGCCATGAGGCGCTTTAGAGAGCCCGGACTGTCGTCACTTGAGCTGCACTGTGCGGGGGAGTGAGGCTCTTCAGTGCCCCGGTGTCTGTGCCAGCTGCAGTCGTAAGATAATGCACCAGCAGGCCACCACAGGGACCAGCCACGTCTCATCCAAGTTACTCCCCTGCTGCGGGGAGGGAACTCCTCAACTCCCGTGTCCCCACCGCAGCAATTAGGAGGAGGGGGAGAGACAGGTGCCTCTAGTGAGTTATATAATAGGGGTGAGTCACTTTATGGCTGAATGCTGCAGTATAGATGTCAGCAGCTAAGGGTTCCTCTGAGCCCGGTATGAGCAGCCAGCCCCTATCCCAGCTCACCTGTGATCCGCAGGCAGTGACACCGGCACGCGGCAGTCCCCGTCGTCGCTGGGTGGGTGCCGGGTAGGGTGTGATAAACCTCCGGTGGGGACCCGAGCCTCCCGTTCACCTCTCTTGGTCAGGCCGCCCTCGCTCTGCTGCTGACCTTGGCTGTATGGTGCTCCGGACGCCGGGTTCTAGTAAGGGTTGCTGCTGGAGGACCGATACAAGGTCCAGTTATTCCTCTCCCTGCTCTCCCTCACCGTGGGAGGTGGATCCACGTATGCGGGGCGTCAGAGTGGGATCAGTTTTCCATCTGAGCCCGAGCTTCGGTCTGGGGAGAGGGCCGCAGGCTAGGAGGCGGGGGGGGCCCGCGGGTCCGTGCGGTGCACTCAGATCCTCCTCGATAGGGCGCCCAGTGGGGACGGATATCTGTTCGTCTCGGCGGTGGAGGGGAGCAGCGGTCGAGGAGAGGAGGGGTAGCGGCTTACTCAGGCGGCGCCTTGCCACTCTCTGAGCTCCGTCGCTGGAAGCAAGATGGCCGCCGCTCCGTCTCCGTCCCGGCCGATCCCGCTTCTCGTCACTCCTCCTTCGCCCCGGGGATCAGGTACGGCTAGTGGGGGGATGTGGGAGCAGGCTTACTGGTCGCTCGGCGTCTTCTGGGGCTCCAGAGAGGTCTCACGGGGCTGGCTGTGTGGCTCCGGATCTCCCGTTCAGCCACTCCTTGAAATCTAGGCCCCGGCTTCATACCAAGGGGAAGGCCGCAACCCGCAGGAGGGCTAAGAAGCGCTCCCCGATTCCGCGGGTCCCCCTCAGTGGCTGCAGGAGGGTATAATAGCGTGTCACTGGCTCTCCTGGGTTCTCAGGGAGGGAGCAGCGATATATAAAAGGAGTTTTATTCAGTTCCCTCAGGAGCAGCACCAAATTGCTTCCTCTCTCTTTGCCAGCTAGGCCACCCTCATATATTTGTATATTTGTAACAATGTTTAATATCATCTCAACCTCCAGAAGACAGAAATCATTTTCCTCCTGCAGCTCACACCTGACCTCAGTGAGAACTATGGAACACGTATCACTATCTACGTAGTTCTAAGCAGAGGACATCTAATAAATATAACCAAGATCCTATTCCTCCTTTACACTGTGGTTACTCCTTTATTCAATCCTATCATTTAGAGCATTCATCTGCAAAGGAAGAATCCAGGGGTGTTCCTATAATAAGGTAATGTAAAGCTGGGTGCACTTATCCAATCCTCAGGAGATCCAACTTCCAACCGACCAGTTTGTCTGACATTGGACAAGTGTGTACCCTCTGCAGACTAACCCATTCCCCTGTTCCTGGCAACTTCTCGGGTCTCCTGGTTTTTAAAGATGCTTAAAAACCTGGAGACCCGACCGCTGGCCAGCTGACCGATATTGTACTGTATATGCTACTAGGAAAAGAGCAAGTGACTGATCTCTGGTCCCGGTATCCCATTACACTATCAGCATGGTGGCAATGTGAGGACCAGAAGGATCTTAGCACCATCCACCGCTGTTGCAGGACGTGGCAGTGACAGCAGGCATTGCGGTGATGATGGCGTAGGGTATAGTGACAGGAGACGGTGTAGGGTATTGCAGTGGAGGACATGGTGGCAGAACCAGAAACTACCTGCAGAGTTTGTAAGCAGATGGCATACACAATGGTGCTGATTTCCCTTTTTCAAAAATGGTGCCCTTTTTTAAAACTCAAGATGGCCACAGTGAACCAACTGAGGCCCACCACGTCATCATCCCCTCCTCTTGTGCTGGCTAATATTAGCCAACATGATGCAACGGGTGTCAGTTCAATGGTGGGGGAGGAGCAAGGAAGAGCTCCAGAAGAGAGAAGAGGCCAGAGGTAGTCCTGGCGAGTGGCAGTCATGCAAAAAAGCTTAAAGGCCACTACCCTTCAGATGAAGACAGCAGAAGTCCTGGGAGGGATGACGACCATGCAAAAGATATTTAAGGTCATCGCAATGCAGATGAAGATCACATAGGAAGACGCCACCGCAAGCCCTGGAGAGGTGGCGGCCATGCAAAAGAACTTACAAGTCGACATCCCCTAGGTTAAGATAGAGGAAGAAAACACCATTATTGCTGCAAAACCTGGGGAGGCAGTGGCCAGCAAAAGAGCCTATAGGCCTCTGCCCCCAGGTGAAGGCCACAGAAGAAGATACCAATGCATGCCCTGGGGAGGTGGCTTCCCCTCAGGTGAAAATCAAAGAAGATGCCTCCTGAGCAGGCGGCAGCCATGCAAAAAAGCTTAAAGTTCACTACCTCCCTGGTGAAGGTGCTACCCAATAAATTACTACAATATTTGGTGTTTTATTTTAATTTTAATATTTTCTTTACAGGCAGACAACAGGTGCCAGCGGGCCCTTGATGTCCAGGCATGCTGGCACTTTTGGTTCTCCAAGTACCAACATGCTGAGGCTTCCCTGCTGGGACCTGTAGGCTGCCTGTAAAGAACAATATTAATGCAGTGCAGGGCATAGCTATGGGCTTTCTGTCCAGGGCTGGTTGTTTCTCGGAAGGGGGATCCCATTTTATTTTTTTGGGTCTCCATATCTCAAGGAATTTCAGCCCTGGGCTAACCAGTTTTGGGGCTGGTTAATGTGATGACCGCGGGAACCCACACCAAGTGTTCCCATGACTGGTTCAGCCTGGTGCTGGTTTTTGGAAAATAGGGGGTACCAATTTTTTTTATATATATATATTGGAAACAACCATTATTAAAATCCCCAGTACCCATACCCAAGCCACAATATTAATAGCTCTCAACCCCCCCCCCCCCCCCAACCCACAGACACTCCTTCATCACCACATTATCAATAATAAATGCCCCTTCCCCACAGCCAAATTTATATTTTCAGCAGCTGCAGAATGGACAAGTGTGTAGCATGGAATGGCTATAGAGGGTCATTCCGACCTGTTCGCACGCTGACGTTTTTCCCAGCGCAGCGATCAGGTCACTACAGCGCATGCGTATGCACCGCACTGCGCAGGCACGTCGTACGGGTCCAAAGCGGATTGCTGCTGAGCGATGGATTTAATGAATAGTCTATTTGCACGGCCGATCGCACGGAGACTGACAGGAAAAAGGGGTTTATGGGTGTCAACTGACCGTTTTCAGGGAGTGTTTGGAAAAACGCAGGCGTGTCCAAGCGTTTGCAGGGCGGGTGTCTGACATCAATTCCGGGACCAGACAGGCTGAAGTGATCGCAAGGGCTGAGTAAGTTCAGACCTACTTAGAAACTGCACAAAATGTTTTTGCAGAGCTCGGCTGCACAGGCGTTTGCACACTTGCAAAGCGAAAATACACTCCCCTATAGGCGGCGACTATCGCAGCACTGCAAAAAGTAGCTAGTGAACGATCAACTCGGAATGACCCCCATAGACTCTGCCTGCAGTGGGATTCTACAAACAGTCTGATCTGCTGAGGATTAGACAAGTGTGTACCCAGCTTTAGGCAGCTGTCTCACTTCAGGAAGAGTCTGCCAGTGTAAACTGGTCAGAACCAGGGAACATGGAGTACTATCAAACATCTTATTTTTCTATTGCACCTGTGCTTTTTTTTATCAATGGACATCTTTGTATTTCTGAACCTATTCAGTTTGGTTAAAGATGTTAAAGTCTTACTAAAATTTGTGAATACAGGTTGAGTCTCCCTTATCCAAAATGCTTGGGACCAGAGGTATTTTGGATATGGGATTTTTCCGTATTTTGGAATAATTGCATACCATAATGAGATATCATGGTGATGGGACCTAAATCTAAGCACAGAATGCATTTATGTTACATATACACCTTATACACACAGCCTGAAGGTAATTTTAGCCAATATTTTTTATAACTTTGTGCATTAAACAAAGTGTGTCTACATTCACACAATTCATTTATGTTTCATATACACATGATACACACAGCCTGAAGGTCATTTAATACAATATTTTTAATAACTTTGTGTATTAAACAAAGTTTGTGTACATTGAGCCATCAAAAAACAAAGGTTTCACTATCTCACTCTCACTCAAAAAAGTCCGTATTTCGGAATATTCCGTATTTCGGAATATTTGGATATGGGATACTCAACCTGTATTTGTAAATACTGCTGAACAAAAAATAGTATGAAAGAGGAAAAAAATGCCATTGAATAACCGCAGTAAAAATGATAGGAGCAGCTTATTTTTGTGTTTTGTTTATGCCATTCAGTAGTTTGATCTAATATTTTGTATGGACTTTTGCTTTTATTTATATACTGTTGAACAATAGCACTCAAAGTCCTTTCAATGTATGAAGTTGGTTCAATAAATAAGGTAACAAGACCTCTCATGCGTAATTTTATTCAACTCGTACATATAAGTATAATCAATAGTATGACCTTGGTACAAATTATTTTGCTACTTACCTAAGCATTTGATCCAATGATACACCAAGGCATCTATCTCAGCATAGAAGAAATCAGTATCAAGCACCTGAAGCCAGAACATGACGTCTTACTAAACTTCACTATCGGTTGTGGACCGCCTTCCGCCCAGGTGCTTTTTCAATAGTCCAAAGAGATGGAAATCACTTGGTGCCAGGTCAGCGTTGTAGGGAGGATGATCCAGTACCTCCCAATGGTAGTGCCTTAACAACTCACGCATGCAGTTGGCTGAGTGTGGCCTGGCCATGCAGTAATTCAATGCCTGTTTGCAGCAACTCAGGTTGTTTTTGATTAATTGCCCTCTGCAACCAGCTCAGTGTGTCGCAATAGCAGTCAGCATTCACTGTATCTCCCATGATGAGAAAATTATCAAGATGCATGTCCTTGTGGTCCTACAGCACGGTCACCATGACCTTCTTAGCTGATTGTTTTGAATTTCTTTGAAGGTGGGGATGATGCATGATTCCATGTCATGGATGCTTGCTTTATCTCCGGTGTCAAATGATGGACTCACGCTTTATCGCCTGTAACAATATGCTGCAGGAACTGCACTCCCTCTTCATGGTACTGCAACAAGTGCACGAGAGACAATCCCATCCTAATGGTTTTGTCAACTTGTGTGAGTTGCTTAGATACCCAGCATGAACATTTTTTCTGTGCCCCAGTTGCTCATGAATGATGTTGTGCAAAGTACCCACTGAGATGTACAGTTTGCAAGCAATATCACTAACTTGAATGCGTCTGTCCGCCTGAAATTGTCTTCTTTGGTGGATGTGCTTGACTGTACACCTTGCCAAGTTGGCGATGAATTTCAGCTGTTGATGTGTACTTTAGATGCATAAATCTGATCACACCATGTACCTCAATGTTTGACCATGTTTCCGCCAGCCCTGCCATCTTACAACTGATGTTGGGATAGTATGACCGATATGAGGTGCAGTGTAATGGCCGTGAGGGGAAGCAGTGGTCTACCTGCCCTGGTGGAAAATTAGAAGGAAATAGAGAACATTACACATGTGAGAGGTCTTGTTATTTTACTTTTTGAATCAACCTCGTAGTACAATGCATACAAGTATAAATTATTCAATTAGTCCGGTGCTAGTGGTGTAAAATATATACATTATGCACATTAATGTAAGTATAAGTATACTGTAACTACGGTATATCATCCTTAGGGAAAAGTGATAAATCAGGTGAAAAAGATAAAGTAGAATGACTATAATGCTTAGCAATTTAAATGCTAAATAATAGTATGTATGAAATACTTCCAAACAATAAGCATTCATATTTCTAATACTCAATCACATCATATAAAAAAATATTTAATAAAAGAAAAAAATCAAGTAATATTATCACATATAATCAATACATGACTTCATGTTATAATGTGTAATAATAAACTGTAAAACTGATGGGGAAACCTCTTTTTAGCTATTGCTAGAGGGTAAACTAGAGTTAAAAGTACCCACTGCTGCTTAAGTTATTGCTCGGCATGGAAGCAACTTTGTGCAGATTTACCAAAGATTTTGCATGTGACCTCCTCTTGGTATAATAATGGTGGAAAAGGCTAAAAACCTCTGATTTGCTGGTGCTATGCAACATTGATGTTTCAACAGCAAGATCGCTCTCACACTAGTCAAGAAAACACTTTAATTCTGGGATGAAAAATGACACATAAAACTAGCCAAAAATATCAACATGTTTTGAGAACTACAGTACCTATTCTTTTTCTCAGGTACAAACCAATTAGTATATAGCATCCTTTAATAGTTTACTCCAGGATAACTGAAAATGAATTAATTGGATAAATATAAATGCAAATAGTATAAACTAGTGTCTTATTATATAAATATAGAGCAAAAATGAACACAAAATATTATACATGACAGAATTACTTTCATTAGAAATGTATTAAGAGTTTGCACCATAGGTTGATTGAAAAGTCAGGTCTTATGGTCCCCTAATTCACAAAGGCTTTCAACAGCACTCCAAACAGACACAATGGGGTAAATTTACTAAGATTCGTAATTTCCGAAAAAAGGTCAAAGTTCAATCACGAATGACATCGACAGTGTAAAACTGCAACTTTTTGAATTGATTACGATGGATTTACTAAGCTGTCGTATTCGGGTTTTTCTTTTCTTCCGATGTCGATGTCATTCGTTTTTTTTTACCTATTTTTACGGCAGTGATTAGCAAAACACTGCCGTTTTTTTTTACAATCAATCTCGGCCGGATCTGTGTGATCCGTGCTGGGGTTCTTATTTTTTTTTTTTTAATTAAACAATGTAAAATCCCCCAAAAAAAATGCGTGGGGTCCCCCCTCCTAAGCATAACCAGCCTCGGGCTCTTTGAGCCGATCCTGGTTGCAGAAATATGGGGACAAAATTGACAGGGGTTCCCCCATATTTAAGCAACCAGCATCGGGCTCTGCGCCTGGTCCTGGTTCCAAAAATACGGGGGACAAAAAGAGTAGGGGTCCCCCGTTTTTTTAAAACCAGCACCGGGCTCCACTAGCTGGACAGATAATGCCACAGCCGGGGGTCACTTTTATACAGCGCCCTGCGGCCGTGGCATCAAAAATCCAACTAGTCACCCCTGGCCGGGGTACCCTGGGGGAGTGGGGACCCCTTCAATCAAGGGGTCCCCCCCCCCAGCCACCCAAGGGCCAGGGGTGAAGCCCGAGGCTGTCCCCCCCCCATCCAATGGGCTGCGGATGGGGAGGCTGATAGCCATTTGTGATAATGAAAAGATATTGTTTTTAGTAGCAGTACTACAAGTCCCAGCAAGCCTCCCCCGCATGCTGGTACTTGGAGAACCACAAGTACCAGCATGCGGCGGAAAAACGGGCCCGCTGGTACCTGTAGTACTACCACTAAAAAAATACCCAAAAAAACACAAGACACACACACCGTGAAAGTATAATTTTATTACATACATACACACATACATACATACTAACCTTATGTTCTCACGCAGGTCGGTCCTCTTCTCCAGTAGAATCCAAGGGCTACCTGTTGAAGAAATTCTACTCACCAGATCCAGTGGTCCAGGCTCCTCGGCAAATCCAGGGATAATCCACGTACTTGAATAAAACAAAAAAACGGTTGCCCGACCTCGAACTGAAAGGTGACCCATGTTTGCACATGGGTCACCTTTCCACGAATGCCAGAAACCCACTTTGCCTTCTGACTAAGTGGGTTTCTTCAGCCAATCAGGGAGTGCCACGTTGTAGCACTCTCCTGATCAGCTGTGTGCTCCTGTCCTCACTGACAGGCAGCACGCGGCAGTGTTACAATGTAGCGCCTATGCGCTACATTGTAACCAATGATGGGAACTTTCTGCCCTGCGGTTGACCTAAAGTGACGTCACCGCTGAGCAGAAAGTTCCCAGCATTGGTTACAATGGAGCGCATAGGCGCTACATTGTAACACTGCCGTGTGCCGCCTGTCAGTGAGGACAGCAGCACACAGCTGATCAGGAGAGTGCTACAACGTGGCACTCCCTGATTGGCTGAAGAAACCCACTTAGACAGAAGTCAAAGTGGGTTTCTGGCATTCGTGGGAAGGTGACCCATGTGCAAACATGGGTCCCCTTTCAGTTCGTGGTCGGGACACCGTTTTTTTTTATTTATTCAAGTACGTGGATTAACCCTGGATTTGCCGAGGAGCCTGGACCCATGGATCTGGTGAGTAGAATTTCTTCAACAGGTAGCCCTTGGATTCTACTGGAGAAGAGGACCGACCTGCGTGAGAACATAAGGTAAGTATGTATGTATGTGTGTATGTATGTAATAAAATTATACTTTCACGGTGTGTGTGTCTTGTGTTTTTTTGGGTATTTTTTTAGTGGTAGTACTACAGGTACCAGCGGGCCCGTTTTTCCGCCGCATGCTGGTACTTGTGGTTCTCCAAGTACCAGCATGCGGGGGAGGCTTGCTGGGACTTGTAGTACTGCTACTAAAAACAATATCTTTTCATTATCACAAATGGCTATCAGCCTCCCCATCCGCAGCCCATTGGATGGGGGGGGACAGCCTCGGGCTTCACCCCTGGCCCTTGGGTGGCTGGGGGGGGGGGACCCCTTGATTGAAGGGGTCCCCACTCCCCCAGGGTACCCCGGCCAGGGGTGACTAGTTGGATTTTTGATGCCACGGCCGCAGGGCGCTGTATAAAAGTGACCCCCGGCTGTGGCATTATCTGTCCAGCTAGTGGAGCCCGGTGCTGGTTTTAAAAATACGGGGGACCCCTACTCTTTTTGTCCCCCGTATTTTTGGGACCAGGACCAGGCGCAGAGCCCGATGCTGGTTGCTTAAATATGGGGGAACCCCTGTCATTTTTTCCCCCATATTTCTGCTACCAGGATCGGCTCAAAGAGCCCGAGGCTGGTTATGCTTAGGAGGGGGGACCGCACGCAATTTTTTTGGCAAAAATAAGCACTTTCCCACCCCTTCCCACTGATATACATGCACGGATCTCATGGATCCCTGCATGCATCTCAAATCACGGAAAAAAAAAGCAGGTCTGTTTTTTTTAGGACTTTTTTACGAGTTGTAATTTTTCACGGCAGTGTTTTGTGTTTTTTTGCTTTGCACTTCTTAGTAAATGACCGAGATTTATATCTAAACAGGCGTAATTTGACCGATGGTGTATTCATTCGTAATTTTTTACCTGAACTAGCAAAAAATTACGAATGCCCTCATCACTGCCGTGATTAGTGTTTAGTAAATGACCGAGATTAACCGAGATGACACTTTGAAGAAAAAACGGCATCTCGGTCAAAATCGGGAGCTTAGTAAATATACCCCATTGGGGTTAATGTAATTGGCTGCAAGTTTTGTAAAACTGCGTGATTTCAGTGTTCTTGGCTGGTACTTTAAAGCGGCAATTACTGTATTTAAAAGGAGAAACCAACCTGTTTTTGCCTTTATAGTTATTGCTGCTTTAAATGTACACCTGAGAATGATGAAATCACACTGTTTGGGCCTAATTCAGACTGGATCGCTGCAGCCCTGAAGCCCTTTGCACAGTGTGCCATGCAGTGGGCACACTGCGCGTGCGTCCCCTGGGAGCCCAGTGAGCCGTGCCATAACTAGACATTTTAGCGATGTGTGCAAGGAACAGCATCGTAAAATGTAAACATAGGGGCAGTGCGTGCCGTAGGCACGCCCCAAAAATATAGGGGCAGGTAATTAGCTATTATTTACATAATTTGATAGTAAAAACATAATACATTAATTAGTGTTTAATTAGCTATTATTTACATAATTTGATAGTAAAAAAATAATACATTACAATTTTAGGGACATTTGTGGAGAGCATACTAACTAGTTAAGTGGTTAAATGATAAATAGCTGTCAGATCTTCATGAGTTTTTGTCATGGACGAGTCGGGAGTATGAGTGGAGGATTCACTAGGGGATGGAATAGGACACAGGTTCTCAAACTCGGTCCTCAGGGGCACACACAGTGCATGTTTTGCAGGTCTCCTCACAAAATCACAAGTGAAATAATTAGCTCCACCTGCGGGCCTTTAAAATGTGTCAGTGAGTAATTAATACACCTGTGCACTTGCTGGGTTACCTGCAAAACATGCACTGTGTTGGGTCCCGAGGACCGAGTTTGAGAACCACTGGAATAGGACGAGGAGGTAGAATATAGGGGGTCATTCCGAGTTGATCGCTCGCTAGCAGTTTTTAGCAGCCGTGCAAACGCATTGTCGCCGCCCACCGGGGAGTGTATTTTCGCTTTGCAGAAGTACGAACGCTTGTGCAGCAGAGCGCCTGCAAAATCTTTTTGTGCAACACAAGACCAGCCCTGTAGTTACTCTTCGTGTGCGTTGATTCTAACGACGGAGGGACGGCTTTTGACATCACACACCCGCCCAGCGATTTCCCAGCAACGCCTGCGTTTTTTCTGCTACGTCTGCATTTTTCTAAGCACTCCCTGAAAAACGTCAGTTGATACCCAGAAACGCCCACTTCATGTCAATCTTCCTGCGTTCGGCCGTGCAATAGGAATGTTCGTTAGACTCTGTGCAAACCCACGATGCTCATTGTACCTGTAAGACGCGCCTGCGCATTGGGGTGCATACGCATGCGCAGAAATGCACATTTTTAGCCTGAACGCTGCGCTGCGAACAACGGCAGCTAGCGATCAACTCGGTATGACCCCCATAGTTCCTTCTTAAGTACACACTGGGGTTGGTAGGTACATGCTAGGTGAGCAGGAGACCAAACAATAGGTGATTATAGAATCAGAGTGCTGGTTGCATTTGAATCTGGTAAGTATTGGACACTAGAAGCACTATGCAAGAACAGAGACGTTGTACTAGTTGCTGGGTAGTAGAGCTGTACCAGTCTCACTAGCTGTGCTGGATTGCTGTGCAAAACCAGCTATATTGATATGATGGAATGTGAAACAGTACCAGCTGTTTTAGAATAGCTGTGATACAAAATAGTTACAGTTATACAGGATATACTGGAATGCGGAGCAGTCCCAGTTACACAGGATATGCCCAGATGCGGTGCAATTCCAGTTAAACAGGATAAGGGGTGGATTGGGATAGAAAGCCAGCCTGCAAAATTTATGAAAGCAGCCCTAATTGGGGGGGGAGGGGGGAGGTGGGGGGGGGACACAGATGAGAGGGAGGGGATTGTCAATAGGGCGGGATTCCTCCTTGTAGAGTCTAGGTCTGGGTTGGACGCAGTTGCGGTCTTCCTTGCAACTTTTGCTGCAGTTGCGTCTGTGACTTTATGCTAATGACCCTACAATGCTGTTCCCTAGTGTACATCCGTGCATAGAAATGTGCAATAAATGTGCAAGGACTGAGAAGCCCACTGTCTACCTCTTCCCAACAACTCTTGTTGGGAAGAGGCAAGAGATGGTATTGCTAAACGTTCAATCTCTACCCAAATTAACGAAACAACTTATTAGCTTTACTATAGATGGTACTATACCCCTGATAAATTATGTAGGATGTTTCCCTCTGCTACACCTGTGTGTTGGCGAGGCTGTGGCCAAAGGGGAATTCTTCTCCATATTTGCTGAACCTGTCCTCACAAAATGTATCTTTTTTTTGTTTAAATAAAGAGTTTAAAAAAAAAAGGTTATATACATTTTTACTGTAGTTCATTGTACAATTAGCAATAATGTAGATAAGACGTTGTAAGGCTTTATCTGTCCTGGTTATTTTACATCTGACTGAAAGGCACTGTCAACCCAAATGACCCGGTCCTATGTTGCCTTTCCACAATGCTGCTCCTACACAAAGGGGCTACTGATCATAACCAGATTAAAGGGGGTGGGGGGCAGGGGTGCAGGGAATACTGTACCCTGGGCCCCCCTATGTCAGGGGCCCCTCGGCTGAAGCACACTGACATCACTAGCTCTCCCTCTTGTGCAGCAGCAGAACCAGGCAGTCAGAATGCAAAAAGGACAGAATGCAGTACAGGCAGAGACTCAGGAGTATCAGTTTTCATGACCTACCTCCTGTCCAGAGAAGAGATAGGAGGGGGAAGAGAGCTACTGTATAAGTGACCCAGTGATCTCAGCATTTCCTCCTCTTCTGTGTTAAAATACCATACTTATCAATTAAATAGTTCAACACAGGTTGACAACAATCATATATTAAGAAGGAAGTCTAGGAGCAGTCTGTCCCTCCTGAAATAGGTCATGTTGGAATGTATACACAATCTAATATACATCCCCCAGCCCCCTGAACATTTTAGTGCTGTGTGCAAGAAACAACAGTGGCAAACACCCCCACCCCATATGTAAAATGGGGCCAGTGTGCACCAAAAATATAGGGACATGGCTTCCTGGGGAAGGGGCGTGGCCACAAAATAATACCAATTCATAGTACGCTGCACCGTAGTCTCCATTATTCAAATTACGCTGCACAGTAGCGCCACTTACACACATTATGCCAGGTAGAGCCCCTTTTATACATTATGCCAGGTAGAGCCCCCTTTTATAGATTACGCCAGGTAGAGTCCCCTTTTACACATTATGGAAGGTGGGGTCCCATTTTACACATTACGGCAGGCAGAGACCCATTTTAGACATTACGGCAGGCAGAGCCCCCTTTTACACATTACGACAGGCAGAACTCCCGTTTACACATTACGGCAGGTAGAGTCCCCTTTTACATATTATGGCAGGTAGAGTAACGAGAGAGAGGGAAGGAGGGAGAGAGAAAGAAAGGTGGCAGGTAGAGAGACAGAGAGAATGGTGGGAAGGAGACAGAGGGAGAGAGGGCATAGAGAGAGAGAGAGACACACACAGCGGTACCTATGTGATGATCGTTGAAGTACAAGCAGCCATGGTGACGGCAGGGGGATGTCCCTGTGCTGATGATGGCTGTAGCTGCGGTACACTATAGAATCAGAGCTGCTGCTGCTGCTGGAGCTGCTGCCACTCCATCCTCCTGGCATTCCCTGCACGGCTCCCTGCCGGGAGAAGGCACGTCTCCGGCCCGTTCTGTATGGTGCAGAGACGCTGCACTGCTGCACCAGGGGGGAAGGAGCAGGGTGGAGCTGCAGCACACAGGATGGGGAAACAGAGATAGTCTGCGAAGTTGCCAGCTATAACATATATCAGCGGGCAGCAGCTGTGTGTCCGGCAGAGTAGCTGGGCGCAACGCTACTTTTATATGTTATAACAGGCAGTGCTGCAGCTGACGGTGGCCAATCAGGGGTGGATGCGGATGGTGCGCCCACAGTACAAATGTGCTGTGTGCGAAACACCATCTGCCCACACCTAGTTACGGACCTGGACAGCACTTCACATGAGACAGCGTGCCAGAGAGAAAACCATTCCTCACCCCATGTCAGCAATAACACTGCACTCTGACTGGGCCATTACCCAGGCGCTCACACAAAACACAATACGTGTCACAGTGGCACAGACATACACTATAACACACAACTCAATTTGAGAGGTTAATTGGTGTACAGAGTGTGTATTTGCTACCGATGCTGTCAGACAGCACCTATGTACTGTACTGTATAACAGCAAGAAGCCTGAAAAAAAATCATAGCTGCAGCCTATTCCGTATCACTAGGGCACACATTCATATATGTTTCTCATACGTCCTAGAGGATGCTGGGGATGACATCAAGACCATGGGGTATAGACGGGATCCGCAGGAGAAATGGGCACTCCAAAGACTTTTCATTGGGTGTGAACTGGCTCCTCTCTGAAAAGACTTATGTTAGGTTTTTTATTTTCAGGGAGATCTGCTGGCATCAGACTCCCTGCTTCGTGGGACTGAGGGGGCAGAAGCAGAACCAACTTCCTCAGAGTTTCATGGGTCTGTTTCTGGCTGACAGGACGCCATTAGCTCCTGAAGGGAACTGAACGCTAGCCGTGTCTAGATGCTCACTCCCACAGCACGCTGTCACCCCCCTCACAGAGCCAGAAGTCAGAAGACAGGTGAGTATGAGGAGAATGATCTTCAATCAAGTAAGTGACGGCTGAGGTGCGGCGCGGCTGGCGGGAGCGCAGCGCGCCATTGCTGCCCACACACACAGGCACTGCAGGGTGCAGGGCACAGGGAGGGGGCACCCTGAGCAGCAAGAAAAATACCTCAAACTGGCTAAAAGGGGCATAAGATGCCGCTGGCACAGCCCTACCCCCGCCAGTATAAATATTGTCATGGATACTGAGGGGTGGAGCTTCTTCCTCAGGCAGCCAACACACTACTCAGCACCATTTTCTCTCTCTCCTCAGGCTGCAGAGAATACGCTGGTCCTCTCCTCCACTTCTGACAAGTGCAGGGTGCTATAAAGAGGGGGCACAAAGCGATTGTGGTGCATTTGATAGTGTATATTACTATTTAAAAGCGCTTTTGGGCTGTGGACATACTGTGTTCACAGGCGATACTGACGCTGGGTTTGTGAACTGGCTGCTCCTATCCTGTGTCCCTCTGACAGATCTTACTGTGGGTCTGTCCCCAAAATAAGTCCCAGTGTGTCTGTGACTGTGGTGTACACGTGTGAGGCATGTCTGAGGCAGGGAGTTCCTACCCGGAGGACGCCATTTTAGGGACACAGAGTTGTAATGTGGTGGCGCTACCGGCACACCAAGAGCCTGCATGGGTGAAAGAGCTACGTGACAGTGTGCATCTGATTAACCGTAGATTAGATAAGTCTGAATCTAAGGCTGCATGCTGGAGAAAATCTGTGGAAGATGTGATTTTTCAGGATGCTGTTATTCCTTATGTGGGCGGCCCATCTGGGTCACATAAGAGACCATTTGCAAATGTTGTAAACACTGATACCGACACGGATTCTGATTCTTGTGTCGACAATAGTGAATCCAGAGAGATAGATCATAAATTGGCAAAAAGTATACAATATATGATTGTGGCTATAAGGACGTGTTGGAGGTTACAGAAAGCACTCCTGTACCTTAGGAGAAAGCTTATTTATGTAAGGAAAAGAAATCCAAAGTCACGTTCCCTCCTTCACACAAACTAAATGCTCTGTTTGAAGGGATGTGGGTGAATCCTGATAAAAAGTTTCGTATTCCCAAAAGGATTCACATAGCTTATCCTTTCCCGGTTGAAGACAGGAAAAAATGGAAGTCACCCCCTGTGTTAGACAGTGCACTTTCCAGGTTGACAAAGAAGGTAATTCTCCCTGCTCCTGGCACGGCTTCTCTTAAAGAGCCGGCAGACCGCAAAATGGAAACGACATTGAAATCCATTTATGTTACCAATGGTAGCGATAAAACTGTGCGCTCGGTGGGTGGTGGTGTATGTGATTGTCAGCAGCGACTTGGGGGTATATTTACTAAGGTCCCGATTTTGACCGAGATGCCGTTTTTTCTTCAAAGTGTCATCTCGGTAATTTACTATGCAAAAATCACGGCAGTGATGAGGGCATTCGTAATATTTTGGAAGTCCTAGGAATAAATCACGAATCAATACACCATCGGTCAAATACGCCTGCAATTTGGTAGAAATCGGTCATTTACTAAAAAGTGCAAAACACAAACACTGCCGACAATTGCCAAACACTGCCGTGCTGAAATACAAATCGTGAAAAGTGCTAAAAAAAAAACAGACCTGCTTTTTTATCCCGTGTTTGTATAGGCATGCACGGATCCATGAGATCCGTGCATGTTTTTCAGTGGGAAGGGGTGGGAAATGTTATAATTTTTCAAAAAAAAAATGCGTGGGGTCCCCCCTCCTAAACCAAATCAGCCTCGGGCTCTTTGAGCCGGCCCTGGTTGCAAAAATATGGGGAAAAAATTGACAGGGGTTCCCCCATATTTAAGCAACCAGCACCGGGCTCTGCGCCTGGTCCTGGTTCCAAAAATACGGGGGACAAAAAGCGTAGGGGTCCCCCGTATTTTTGAAACCAGCACCGGGCTCCACTAGCTGGACAGATAATGCCACAGCCGGGGGTCACTTTTATACAGTGCCTTGCGGCCGTGGCATCAAATATCCAACTAGTCACCCCTGGCCGGGGTACCCTGGGGGAGTGGGGACCCCTTCAATCAAGGGGTCCCCCCCCAGCCACCCAAGGGCCAGGGGTGAAGCCCGAGGCTGTCCCCCCCATCCAATGGGCTGCGGATGGGGGGCTGATAGCCTTTGTTGAAAGTAATGAATATTGTTTTTAGTAGCAGTACTACAAGTCCCAGCAAGCCTCCCCCGCAAGCTGGTACTTGGAGAACCACAAGTACCAGCATGCGGCAGAAAACCGGGCCCGCTGGTACCTGTAGTACTACTACTAAAAAAATACCCCAATAAAGACATTACACACACACCTTGAAAGTATAACTTTAATGCATACATACACGCCACCATATACACATACTTACCTTATGTTCACACGAGGGTCGGTCCTCTTCTCCAGTAGAATCCATGGTGTACCTGTTGAAAAAATCCTACTCACCAAATCCAGTGTAGAGGGCTCCTCGGATAATCCATTTGTAATCCACGTACTTGTAAAAATAAAAAAACGGGACACCCGACCACGAACTGAAAGGGGACCCATGTTTTCACATGGGACCCCTTTCCCCGAATGCCAGAAACCCCCTCTGACTGATGTCTAAGTGGGTTTCTTAAGCCAATCATGGAGCGCCACGTTGTGGCACCCTCCTGATCGGCTGTGTGCTCCTGTACTGTCTGACAGGCGGCACACGGCAGTGTTACAATGTAGCGCCTATGCGCTCCATTGTAACCAATGGTGGGAACTTTGAGGTCAGCGGTGAGGTCACTTTTGGTCAACCGCTGACCACAAAGTTCCCACCATTGGTTACAATGGAGTGCATAGGCGCTACATTGTAACACTGCCGTGTGCCGCCTGTCAGACAGTACAGGAGCACACAGCCGATCAGGAGGGTGCCACAACGTGGCGCTCCCTGATTGGCTGAAGAAACCCACTTAGACATCAGTCAGAGGGGGTTTCTGGCATTCGGGGAAAGGGGTCCCATGTGAAACATGGGTCCCCTTTCAGTTCGTGGTCGGGTGTCCCGTTTTTTTATTTTTACAAGTACGTGGATTACAAATGGATTATCCGAGGAGCCCTCTACACTGGATTTGGTGAGTAGGATTTTTTCAACAGGTACACCATGGATTCTACTGGAGAAGAGGACCGACCCTCGTGTGAACATAAGGTAAGTATGTGTATATGGTGGTGTGTATGTATGCATTAAAGTTATACTTTCAAGGTGTGTGTGTAATGTCTTTATTGGGGTATTTTTTTAGTAGTAGTACTACAGGTACCAGCGGGCCCGGTTTTCCGCCGCATGCTGGTACTTGTGGTTCTCCAAGTACCAGCTTGCGGGGGAGGCTTGCTGGGACTTGTAGTACTGCTACTAAAAACAATATTCATTACTTTCAACAAAGGCTATCAGCCCCCCATCCGCAGCCCATTGGATGGGGGGGACAGCCTCGGGCTTCACCCCTGGCCCTTGGGTGGCTGGGGGGGACCCCTTGATTGAAGGGGTCCCCACTCCCCCAGGGTACCCCGGCCAGGGGTGACTAGTTGGATATTTGATGCCACGGCCGCAAGGCACTGTATAAAAGTGACCCCCGGCTGTGGCATTATCTGTCCTACTAGTGGAGCCCGGTGCTGGTTTAAAAAATACGGGGGACCCCTACGCTTTTTGTCCCCCGTATTTTTGGAACCAGGACCAGGCGCAGAGCCCGGTGCTGGTTGCTTAAATATGGGGGAACCCCTGTCAATTTTTTCCCCATATTTTTGCAACCAGGGCCGGCTCAAAGAGCCCGAGGCTGGTTTGGCTTAGGAGGGGGGACCCCACGCAATTTTTTTTTTAAGTTTAAACATTTTTTATTTTTTTTACAAGGTGCACAATGAAGCCCTGCACGGATCTCTCAGATCCGGCCGAGATTCATTGTATTAAAGTCGGCAGTGTTTTACAAGTCACTCACGTAAAACACTGCCTAAAAAAACGAATGACATCGACATCGGAAAAAACGAAAATGCAGAATACGGCAGCTTAGTAAATTAGTCGTAATCAATTCAAAAAGTTGCATATTTACACTTTCGATGTCATTCGTGATTGAACTTTGACCTCAAACGGGAAAATACGATTCTTAGTAAATTTACCCCTTGGAGAGGGAATGCCAATCCCTCAAAGAAACACTCAATACAACAAAAACCAAGTTGCGCTCAACAATCAAAGAAGAAAAACATTTATTTTAAAAATTAGCAGCAATTCTCCCGGGAGTACAATTAATATAAATCAATTATCATAAATCTACACGGTACAGAATCACTATGCCCAAATGATTTATAAGGACATTTTCCATTACAGGAATATTGGAACTGATATATGTCCGTATGGAATAAGGACTGTTTAGGACTTCTACACAATAAGTGAGTTACTATTGGCACACAGACCCATTTGTTGGTTACAAGAGCATAATAATTATTACCATTATTGTTGAATTCATCACAATGTTTTTGGGGCCATATGTTATAATTATTAAACAATATCTGCATTATTATAAATCATTTGGGCTTCAGAGATACTGTTCCAAGTCGAGAGACCCTCAAGTAGTAGCAGTGGATGCACTGGTGACCCAGTGGGTGTTTCCGTCAGTGTATGTTTTCCCTCCACTTCCACTGATCCCAAAAGTACTCAGGATCATAAGAAAGACAAGGGTTCGAGCAATCTTCATTGCCCCAGACTGGCCAAGAAGGGCTTGCTACCCAGATCTTCAGCAGTTACTCATAGGAGATCCTCGGCCTCTTCCTCCTCGGGAGGACTTACCGCGGCTACGTTTGACGGCATGGCTGTTGAGAGCCGTATCCTAGCCAGGAAGGGTATTCCTAAGGAGGTAATTCCCACCCTTATTCAGGCCAGAAAGGGAGTAACGTCAAAACATTACCACCGTATTTGGAGAAAATATGTGTCTTGGTGTGAATCCAAGAAAGCTCCTACGGAAGAGTTTCACTTAGGACGTTTCCTCCATTTTTAGGAGGATGGTGTGGAGACGGGCCTACGATTGGAATCAATCAAGGTCCAGATTTCAGCCTTGTCAGTGTTCTTTCAAAAACAATTGGCCTCTCTTTCAGACCTTTGTGAAAGGGGTTCTGCACATCCAGCCTCCATTCGTGCCTCCAGTGGCACCATGGGACCTTAACGTGGTATTGCAGTTCCTTCAATCGGATTGGTTTGAGCCTCTACAAAAGATAGAGCTGAAATTTCTCACTTGGAAAGTGGTGATGCTCTTGGCTTTGGCATCCGCAAGGCAGGTGTCTGAATTGGGGGGCCTTGTCTCACAAGAGCCCATACCTGATCTTCCATGAAGATAGTGCAGAGTTGAGGACTCGTCAACATTTTCTTCCGAAGGTGGTTTCATCTTTCCACATAAACCAACCTATTGTAGTGCCAGTAGTTACTTACACATTCACTGATTCAAAGTCTCTAGATGTGGTTAGAGCTTTGAAAATCTATGTTGCTAGAACAGCTCGTATACGGAAAACAGAGGCTCTGTTTATCCTGTATGACCACAACAAGATTGGATGTCCTGCTTCCAAGCAGACTATTGCACGTTGGATATGGTGGCCAATCCCGGGATCGGATTGGCGGGATCCCGGGATTTAGCGCCAAAAATGGCCGGGATTCAATCCCGGGATTGGAAGCTCCAATCCCGGGGATTGAGGGAACAGCGTTGAGCGTCCACAGGACGCTCAAACGCTGGTCGGCTTCCTGCTTCCGGGTCCCAAGCGCAGTGTGAGAGGTCACGCTGCGCTGTTAGCTGCTGCTGGGAGCCGCCAGCAGCGTTCACAGGATGTTCCCCTCTCGCCCGCCCCCGATATATGGTGAGTTATATGTGCGGGGTGGGGCGGGGTGGGGCGAGGGGGGCGGCCACCCAGGTAAAAGCCAATCCCGGAAATCCTGGGAATCCCGGGATTGGCCATTTTTCAATCCCGATACCCGGGATTGAAAAAATGGCCCGGGATTGGCTTCCCTAATGTTGGATTAGAAATACGATTCAGCAAGCTCATACTACGGCTGGATTGCCGTTACCAACGTCGGTAAAGGCCCACTCCACTAGGAAGGTGGGCTCATCCTGGGCGGCTGCCCGGGGGGTCTCGGCATTACAGCTTTGCCGAGCAGCTACTTGGTCAGGGTCAAACACATTTGCTAAATTCTACAAGTTTGACACCTTGGCCGATGAGGACCTAAAGTTTGGTCAAACGGTGCTGCAGGGTCATCCGCACTCTCCCGCCCGTACTGGAGCTTTGGTATAGACCCCATGGTCTTGATGTCGTCCCCAGCATCCTCTAGGACGTATGAGAAAATAGGATTTTGATAACCTACCGGTAAATCCTTTTCTCCTAGTCCGTAGAGGATGCTGGGCGCCCGTCCCAGTGCGTACTTTACCTGCAGTTTAGTTATTACAGTTACACAAGTTGTGTTATCTTGGTTTCAGCATGTTGCTGCAATTAGTTCATGCCTGTTGGCGTGTGTTATGTTGAATGCCATGTGTGCGGCATGGTTGAGGGTGTGAGTTGGTAGATATCTCACCTCTAGTTAAGTAATTCCTTTCCTCAAAATGTCAGTCTCCCTGGGCACATTTCCTACAACTGAGGTCTGGAGGAGGGGCATCGAGGGAGGAGCCAGTTCACACCCAATGAAAAGTCTTTGGAGTGTCCATTTTTCCTGCGGATCCCGTCTATACCCCATGGTCTTGATGTCGTCCCCAGCATCCTCTACGGACTAGCAGAAAAGGATTTACCAGTAGGTTATCAAAATCCTATTTATTGCCACTGGCAGCACTGCCTTACACGGCTGTAAGATAAATTGTGTGGGACCCCTGGGCCCCTTACCTACATCCTCTACCACCACAACACCCCCTGATCCTCGCACTCTGTGCTAGTTCTGCACCCAGCCAGTTCCAGCTTCTTGTACCTGTTATGTTATTACTAGTGATGAGCGGGTTCGGTTCGTCGGAATCCGAACCCCCCCGAACTTCACCCATTTTACACGGTTCCGAGGCAGATTCGAATCTTCCCGCCTTGCTCGGTTAACCCGAGCGCGCCCGAACGTCATCATCCCGCTGTCGGATTCTCGCGAGATTCGGATTCTATATAAGGAGCCGTGCGTCGCCACCATTTTTCACTCGTGCATTGGAAATGATAGTGAGAGGACGTGGCTGGCGTCCTCTCAGTTTTATTCAGGTGGCTGCAAATATCTGTGCTCACTGCTTTAATGTGGGGACTAGGGACCAGCTGTATTATATAGGAGGAGTACAGTGCAGAGTTTTGCTGACCAGTGACCACCAGTATTATACGTTCTCTGCCTGAAAAACGCTCCATATCTGTGCTCAGTGTGCTGCATATATCTGTGCTGACACTGCTTTATTGTGGGGACTGGGGACCACCAGTATTATATAGGAGGAGTACAGTGCAGAGTTTTGCTGACCAGTGACCACCAGTATTATACGTTCTCTGCCTGAAAAACGCTCCATATCTGTGCTCAGTGTGCTGCATATATCTGTGCTCACACTGCTTTATTGTGGGGACTGGGGACCACCAGTATTATATAGGAGGAGTACAGTGCAGAGTTTTGCTGACCAGTGACCACCAGTATTATATGTTCTCTGCCTGAAAAACGCTCCATATCTGTGCTCAGTGTGCTGCATATATCTGTGCTCACACTGCTTTATTGTGGGGACCACCAGTATTATATAGGAGGAGTACAGTGCAGAGTTTTGCTGACCAGTGACCACCAGTATTATACGTTCTCTGCCTGAAAAACGCTCCATATCTGTGCTCAGTGTGCTGCATATATCTGTGCTCACACTGCTTTATTGTGGGGACCACCAGTATTATATAGGAGGAGTACAGTGCAGAGTTTTGCTGACCAGTGACCACCAGTATTATACGTTCTCTGCCTGAAAAACGCTCCATATCTGTGCTCAGTGTGCTGCATATATCTGTGCTCACACTGCTTTATTGTGGGGACCACCAGTATTATATAGGAGGAGTACAGTGCAGAGTTTTGCTGACCAGTGACCACCAGTATTATACGTTCTCTGCCTGAAAAACGCTCCATATCTGTGCTCAGTGTGCTGCATATATCTGTGCTCACACTGCTTTATTGTGGGGACTGGGGACCACCAGTATTATATAGGAGGAGAACAGTGCAGAGTTTTGCTGACCAGTGACCACCAGTATTATATGTTCTCTGCCTGAAAAACGCTCCATATCTGTGCTCAGTGTGCTGCATATATCTGTGCTCACACTGCTTTATTGTGGGGACCACCAGTATTATATAGGAGGAGTACAGTGCAGAGTTTTGCTGACCAGTGACCACCAGTATTATACGTTCTCTGCCTGAAAAACGCTCCATATCTGTGCTCAGTGTGCTGCATATATCTGTGCTCACACTGCTTTATTGTGGGGACTGGGGACCACCAGTATTATATAGGAGGAGTACAGTGCAGAGTTTTGCTGACCAGTGACCTCCAGTATTATACGTTCTCTGCCTGAAAAACGCTCCATATCTGTGCTCAGTGTGCTGCATATATCTGTGCTCACACTGCTTTATTGTGGGGACTGGGGACCACCAGTATTATATAGGAGGAGTACAGTGCAGAGTTTTGCTGACCAGTGACCACCAGTATTATACGTTCTCTGCCTGAAAAACGCTCCATATCTGTGCTGCATTGTAGTATATAGTAGGAGTACAGTGCATAATTTTGCTGACCACCAGTATATAATATATAGCAGTACGGTGCAGAAGGCCACTGCTCTACCTACCTCTGTGTCGTCAAGTATACTATCCATCCATACCTGTGGTGCATTTCAGTTTTGCACAGCTTGCTGACCACCAGTATATAATATATAGCAGTACGGTACAGAAGGCCACTGCTCTACCTACCTCTGTGTCGTCAAGTATACTATCCATCCATACCTGTGGTGTATTTAAGTTTTGCACAGTTTGCTGACCACCAGTATATAATATATAGCAGTACGGTACAGAAGGCCACTGCTCTACCTACCTCTGTGTCGTCAAGTATACTATCCATCCATACCTGTGGTGCATTTCAGTTTTGCACAGTTTGCTGACCACCAGTATATAGTATATAGCAGTACGGTACAGTAGGCCACTGCTCTACCTACCTCTGTGTCGTCAAGTATACTATCCATCCATACCTGTGGTGCATTTCAGTTGTGCGCAGTATATATAGTAGTAGGCCATTGCTATTGATACTGGCATATAATTCCACACATTAAAAAATGGAGAACAAAAATGTGGAGGGTAAAATAGGGAAAGATCAAGATACACTTCCACCTCGTGCTGAAGCTGCTGCCACTAGTCATGGCCGAGACGATGAAATGCCATCAACGTCGTCTGCCAAGGCCGATGCCCAATGTCATAGTAGAGAGCATGTAAAATCCAAAAAACAAAAGTTCAGTAAAATGACCCAAAAATCAAAATTAAAAGCATCTGAGGAGAAGTGTAAACTTCCCAATATGCCATTTACGACATGGAGTGGCAAGGAACGGCTGAGGCCCTGGCCTATGTTCATGGCTAGTGGTTCAGATTCACATGAGGATGGAAGCACTCATCCTCTCGCTAGAAAACTGCAGTGCCACTCCTAGATGGGCCAGGTGTTTGTGTCGGCCACTTGGGTCGCTTAGCTTAGTCACACAGCTACCTCATTGCGCCTCTTTTTTTCTTTGCATCCAGTGGTGCAAGTGGGCGGGTACGGGTGGGTACGGCGTACCCGTAAGAATTTAGCAGTGGGTACGCCGTACCCACACCGACGGGCCGCCGCTCCTCGCACCGCCGCTGATGTGAGGGAAGGAGAGCGCAGCCTGTGCCTCTCCTTCCCCTCAGTCTCCGGCGGGTGTCTCACAGTTTAATTCAGCGCCGATCCGTCGCGCTGCGAGCTCTGATTGGCTCACGGATCGGCGCTGAATTAAACTGTGAGACACCCGCCGGAGACTGAGGGGAAGGAGAGGCACAGGCTGCGCTCTCCTTCCCTCACACTGGACGCCAGCGGCAGCGGTGAGCAGGGGAGGGGGGGATGTTATTCCTGGCACTGGGGGATATCTGGCACTGGGGGAGGGGGGGGGGATGTTATACCTTACTGGGGGATATCTGGCACTGGGGGGGCATTTCTATATGGCACTGGGGGATATCTGGCACTGGGGGGGGGCATTTCTATCTGGCACTGGGGGATATCTGGCACTGGTGGGCATATATACCTGGCACTGGGAGATATCTGGCACAGGGGGGCATGTATACCTGGCACTGGGGGATATCTGGCACTGGGGGATATCTGGCACTGGGGGGGCATTTCTATATGGCACTGGGGGATATCTGGCACTGGGGGGCATATATACCTGGCACTGGAGGATATCTGGCACAGGGGGGCATGTATACCTGGCACTGGGGGATATCTGGCACAGGGAGGCATGTATACCTGGCACTGGGGGATATCTGGCACAGGGGGGCATGTATACCTGGCACTGGGGGATATCTGGCACAGGGGGGCATGTATACCTGGCACTGGGGATATCTGGCACAGTGGGGCATATATACCTGGCACTGGGGGATATCTGGCACTGGGGGGGCATTTCTATCTGGCACTGGGGGATATCTGGCACTGGGGGGCATATATACCTGGCACTGGGGGATATCTGGCACAGGGGGGCATGTATACCTGGCACTGGGGGCATATCTGGCACTGTAGGGGCATTTCTGTATCTGGCACGGGGGGCAATGTATTTCTGACACAGTGGGGGCATTTGTGTATCTGGCACTGTGGGGCAATGTGTATCTGGCACTGTGGGGCAATGTATATCTGGCACTGTGGGGCAACGTGTATCTGACACTGTGAGGCAATGTATATCTGGCACTCTGGGGGCATTTTTGTATCTGGCACTGTGGGGCAATGTGTATCTGGCACTGTTAGTCAATGTGTATCTGGCACTGTGGGGCAATGTATATCTGGCACTGTGGGGCAACGTGTATCTGGCACTATTGGGGTCATACGTGTATCTGCCCCTCCCCCATATGTGTATCACGCCCCCAATTTCATTGGCCACGCCCCATGTGGCATTTGGCCACACCCATTTTTTTGCAGTACCCGTAAGACATTTTTTCTACTTGCACCACTGTTTGCATCATGTGCTGTTTGGGGACTATTTTTTTGAAGTGCCATCCTGCCTGACACTGCAGTGCCACTCCTAGATGGGCCAGGTGTTTGTGTCGGCCACTTGTGTCGCTTAGCTTAGCCATCCAGCGACCTTGGTGCACCTCTTTTTTTCTTTGCATCATGTGCTGTTTGGGGACTATTTTTTAAATTGCCATCCTGTCTAACACTGCAGTGCCACTCCTAGATGGGCCAGGTGTTTGTGTCAGCCACTTGGGTCGCTTAGCTTAGTCACACAGCTAACTCATTGCGCCTCTTTTTTTCTTTGCATCATGTGCTGTTTGGGGACTATTTTTTTGAAGTGCCATCCTGCCTGACACTGCAGTGCCACTCCTAGATGGGCCAGGTGTTTGTGTCGGCCACTTGGGTCGCTTAGCTTAGTCATCCAGCGACCTCTGTGCAAATTTTAGGACTAAAAATAATATTGTGAGGTGTGAGGTGTTCAGAATAGACTGAAAATGAGTGGAAATTATGGTTATTGAGGTTAATAATACTATGGGATCAAATTGACCCCCAAATTCTATGAATTAAGCTGTTTTTGAGGGTTTTTTGTAAAAAAAACACCCGAATCCAAAACACACCCGAATCCGACAAAAAAATTTCAGGGAGGTTTTGCCAAAACGCGTCCGAATCCAAAACACGGCCGCGGAACAGAATCCAAAACCAAAACACAGAACCCGAAAAATTTCCGGTGCACATCACTAGTTATTACTGGAAGCAGAAGCGCTGCGGCTGGAGAGGGGGAGCTGCAGCTAGTGGCGGTGGTCGGCGTCGCAGCTGTGCGGGTTCTGCCGGCAGTCCTGCACCCACAGCGCTTTTGCACTGTGTGCCATGCACCACTGGCCCATAACTAGTTATGGCCCTGGCCAGTGGTTTTGATGCTGCAAAAGTATATCTACTGTATATGAAACTAAATATTTGGATGGACTTCACCTTTAGATAAATATAGAACAAATTTATCTTAATAAGTCAGATATGATGTTTTGTTGTTTTTAAGAAGTGTGTGTGTGTGTGTGTGTGTGTGTGTGTGTGTGTGTGTGTGTGTGTGTGTGTGTGTGTGTGTGTGTGTGTGTGCAGTGGCGGATTTAGGGGGGGGGCACCAAGGCACGTGCCCCCCCTGTCATTTTTAGTGCAGACTGACATGCGGACGAGAGTCCGCATGTCAGTCTGCGGTCTCGTTTCCTCCCCTGCTGTTAGGAGGGACACGGAGGGCACAGTGCGCGCCTCTCCTGTGTCCCTCCTGGGTCTCCGGCGGCCGCTGGTCTCATAAAGGAAGTGCCGTTCGTGAGCACTTCCTTTATTACAGTGACCCGCGGCCGCCGGAGACACAGGAGGGACACAGGGAGGCGTGCACTGTGCCCTCCGTGTCCCTCCTAACAGCAGGGGAGCGGGGGGAGCAGCAGCGGCGGCGGCGGAGGAAGGGGGGGGGGGATGCACTGGGGGGGAATATCTGGCATGGGGGCATATTTGGCAGGGAGGGGGGGGGAATATCTGGAACTGGGGACATATATGGCACTGGGGGGGAATATCTGGCACTGGGGGCATATATGGCACTGGGGAGGGAATATCTGGCACTGGGGGCATATTTGGCAGGGAGGGGGGGGGGGAGAATATCTGGCACTGGGGACATATATGGCACTGGGGGGAATATCTGGCACTGGGGGGCATATATGGCACTGGGGGGGAATATCTGGCACTGGGGGCATATATGGCACTGGGGGGGGGGAATATCTGGCACTGGGGGCATATATGGCACTGGGGGGGGAATATCTGGCACTGGGGGCATATGTGGCACTGGGGGGGGAATATCTGGCACTGGGGCATATGTGGCACTGGGGGCATATATAGCACTGGGGGGGGGCGATATCTGGCACTGGGGGCATATGTGGCACTGTCGGGGAATATCTGGCACTGGGGGTATATGTGTACCTGGCACATGGGGGGGGGGGCTATATTTGGCACTGGGGGCATGTGAGTACCTGGCACCGTGGGGGAATATCTGGCACTGGGGACATATGTGGCACTGGGAGCACAGCCCTAGCAACAAGGACTACCTCCTAGCAACGAGCATGACACCCAGTGCATGAAACCCCTGGCAACGAGCATGACACCCAGTGCATGAAACCCCTGGCAACGAGCATGACACCCAGTGCATGAAACCCCTGGCAACAAGCATGACACCCTGAGCATGAAAACCCCTGGCACCGTGCATGGAACCAAGAGCATGAAACCCCTGGCAACGAGCATGACACCCAGTGCATGAAACCCCTGACAACGAGCAGGTATTTGAAAAGTAATTAGAAGCCTTACTGTAGAACTTAATGTGTAATGGGCATTACGGTGTGTGGCATAATGTATCACGGACATTGCGGTGTGTGTCATAATGTGTCACAGGCATTACGGTGTATGGTATACTATATCGCTGGCATTGTGATATGTGGTATAATGTCTCAGGGTCATTGCAGTGTGTGGCATAATGTATTACGGACATTGCGGTGTGTATCATAATGTGTCAGGCATTACGGTGTGTGGTATACTATATCACGGGCATTGTGGTATGTGGTATAATGTCTCAGGGTCATTGCAGTGTGGCATAATATATAACGGGCATTGCGGTGTGTGGCATAGGGTATAACGGGCATTGCGGTATGTGTCACAGGCATTACGGTGTATGGTATACTATATCACGGGCATTGTGGTTTAATGTCTCAAGGTCATTGCAGTGTGTGGCATAATGTGTCACAGACATTGTATGTGCTATAATGTATCAGGGGCAGTGCAGTGTGTAGCATAATGTATAACGGGCATTGCGATTCCTGTCATAATGTGTCACAGGCATTACGGTGTGTGGCATAATGTGTCTGGGGCATTACAGTGCGTGCATATTGTGTCATGTGCATTATTGTGTGTGGAATAATGTCTAAGGGCCATTGCAGTATGTGGAATAATGTATACTGGGCATTACTATAAGGAGGAAAAATGACAAATAATGTAAGGGGCATGAATCAGGATTATTTTTCTTTCCTGTGGTGGCCAACATCTGGGCGTGCAGGTTGCAAAACTGGGGTATAAGGTAGTCTTTTCCTGCAATACCACGCCCATTCAAACGAAGCCACGCCCATTCCAACGAATCCACGCCCCTTATGGTGCCCCCCCCTGTAATTTTTTTCTGGATCCGCCCGTGTGTGTGTGTGTGTGTGTGTGTGTGTGTGTGTGTGTGTGTGTTGACCTAGTTTCAGAGGCGTAGCGTGAAGCCATTGCATGGCATTTCCCCTGTCTGATGTGTGCCAGGGAGCACACACTTACTGCTTTCTTAAATATATACATGTCGTAGAAACAAATAAATTAACATTTAAAAAAAATAGAATGACTTTTTAATCATCACATGGAAAGAAAAAGAGTTGAGGCTGGGGAAGGGATTGCTCACTTACTTAGTGTGGCTGCGATCCATTCCGAGCAGTTGTGCCAGTGTCTCTCATTAAGAGATGGTGACAGTTATCTGCAGCTGCCATGTGATGTTGCTTGGGTAATTGGCTCTGGCTGAATCCAAGGTCAGACACACAGCCTACCAGGGTATGGGTGACTATCCAGTGGGAGGGACCAGCCAAGTTGAAGCAAATTAACTAGGCAATTCCCTTGGCTAGGAGTACCAAGCCAAGGGAAGGCAGGATAGAGCACTAAGGAGGAGTGACGTAGCCAGGGCAGTAGGGACAGAGGCAGAGGGAGGCGTGATGAAGCAAGGCAGGCTGGATGGAGCAAAGAGGCTGGCGGCCAGTGAATTCCAGACACCAGTGGGGACATCTCTACTATGTACTGCAGAAAAAAATAAAAATAATGTGAACAGGACGTTTGTCCCTGGATGGGGCAGGCATCTGTATCACGAGTTTTAATGACAACAGCCTCGCTACGCCCATGGGGGGTCATTCCGAGTTGTTCGCTCGCAAGCTGCTGTTAGCAGCTTTGCACACGCTAAGCCGCCGCCTACTGGGAGTGAATCTTAGCTTATCAAAATTGCGAACGAAAGATTAGCAAAATAGCGAATAGACACCTCTTAGCAGTTTCTGAGTAGCTCCACACTTACTCGGCATCTGCGATCAGTTCAGTGCTTGTCGTTCCTGGTTTGACGTCACAAACACACCCAGCGTTCGCCCAGACACTCCTCCCTTTCTCCAGCCACTCCCACGTTTTTCCCAGAAACGGTAGCGTTTTTTCGCACACACCCATAAAACGGCCTGTTTCCGCCCAGAAACACCCACTTCCTGTCAATCACATTACGATCACCAGAACGAAGAAAAAACCTCGTAATGCCGTGAGTAAAATACCTAACTGCATAGCACATTTACTTGGCGCAGTCGCACTGCGGACATTGCGGATGCGCATTAGCGACTAATCGCTCCGTTGCGAGAAAAAAATACAGAGCGAACAACTGGGAATGACCCCCATGGTTGCTATTACTTTACAAATATCACACAACTCACTTGAAATACATAAACTTCCTAACACCATCATATAGTCACACAAAAACGCAATACTACCAGATCTAAATGAAACTTCAAACTGCCATTTACTTTATTAGTCTTCAAACTTTCAAAGTATTTCCCATATTCATGTTCCATTTCACATCGCCAAAGCCGATTTCGGAATGCGCAGCTGCTCTCGGCTTATTGGTGGTCATTCCGAGTTGTTCGCTCGTTATTTTTTTTTCGCAATGGAGCGATTAGTCGCTAATGCGCATGCGCAATGTCCGCAGTGCGACTGCGCCAAGTAAATTTGCTATGCAGTTAGGAATTTTACTCACGGCATTACAAGGTTTTTTCTTCGTTCTGGTGATCGTAATGTGATTGACAGGAAGTGGGTGTTTCTGGGCGGAAACTGGCCGTTTTATGGGTGTGTGTGAAAAAACGCTGCCGCCAGGCAGAGACCCTTTTTACACACATTGCGCCAGGCAGAGACCCTTTTTACACACATTGCGCCAGGCAGAGACCCTTTTTACACACATTGCGCCAGGCAGAGACACTTTTTACACACATTGCGCCAGGCAGAGACCCTTTTTACACACATTGCGACAGGAACCCCCTTTTTTTTACAATGAACCAGGTAGCCTCTTTTATACATTGTGACAGGTAGCCAGCCCAGAGAGAGAGAGAGAAGGAGGGGGGGGGGGGCTAGAGAGAGAGAGGGGGGGGGGGAAAGGGGAGAGAGAGGAGGGAAAGGAGAGAGAGAGGGGGAAGAGAGAGGGAGAGTCTGTGCGCGTCACTTACCAGCATCAGCACCGGCTCCAGTTTGTCCCCCTGGCTCCATGTTGCACAGTGCTCTTTCACTTTACTTCTACCCTGCTTTCTGCCCAGCATAAAGCAGGGCAGAAGTGAGTAGCAGCAGAGGTGCGGAAGACAGCCGCCAGCGGCTGGGGTGGGGGGGGGGGGGGGAAGGGGAAGGGGTGCTGGCCAAAGCAGTGTGCGGTGCGGGAGGCGGCCAGCGCGCGTGCGGCGTGGGAGATGGTGTGCGGTACGGGAGGCGGTGTTGGTGGAGAGGCGGCCAGCGTGTTGCGGGAGGCGGCCAGTGGGGTTCGTGCAGTCAGCGCGGAGGTGGTGCGGCTATTACGTTGTGGTGCCCCTACTTCTCCTCTGGCCTGGCCGTCCTTCTCATCAGCAACACTAAAGTCAGTGGGGAGGAGCTTAGAGAGGAGAGTTGCTCCTCCTCCTCCCCGGCCAGGCACTGCAGTTGAACAAGCTGTGGAGAGGAGAGTGGCCCCTCCTCCTGCTTCGGCCGGGATTTGCACACTGTCGGCGGGGGCACTGTGTCGTGGCAGCATACAATGAGTCAATGTGACTCATTGTAATGCTGGCGGTTTTGGGCCTCTTCACTGCGGTGGGCAGTGGGCCTATTTTCAATGGGGGGCCTGGAGCTGCAGCTCCATCCGCCCCATTGTTAATCCGGCCCTGCAGGCAGAGACCCTTTTTATACACATTGCGCCAGGCAGAGACCCTTTTAACACACATTGCACCAGGCAGAGACCCTTTTTACACACATTGCGCCAGGCAGAGACCCTTTTTACACACATTGCGCCAGGCAGAGACCCTTTTTATACACATTGCGCCAGGCAAAGACCCTTTTTATACACATTGCGCCATGCAGAGACCCTTTTCATACACACTGCTCCAGGCAGAGACCCTTTTTACACACATTGCACCAGGCAGAGACCCTTTTTACACACATTGCTCCAGGCAGAGACCCTTTTTACACACATTGCGCCAGGCAGAGACCCTTTTTACACACACTGCGCCAGGCAGAGACCCTTTTTACACACATTGCGACAGGCAGAGACCCTTTTTACACACATTGCAACAGGAACCCCCTTTTTTTTTACAATGAACCAGGTAGCCTCTTTTATACATTGTGACAGGTAGCCAGCCCAGAGAGAGAGAGAGAGAGAGGGGGGGGGGGGGGGGGGGGGTAGAGAGAGAGGGGGGGGGGGGAAAGGGGAGAGAGAGGAGGGAAAGGGGAGAGAGAGGGGGGAAGACAGAGGGAGAGTCTGTGCGCGTCACTTACCAGCATCAGCACCGGCTCCAGTTTGTCCCCCTGGCTCCATGTTGCACAGTGCTCTTTCACTTTACTTCTGCCCTGATTTCTGCCCAGCATAAAGCAGGGCAGAAGTGAGTAGCAGCAGAGGTGCGGAAGACAGCCGCCAGCGGCTGGGGTGGGGGGGGGGGAAGGGGTGCTGGCCAAAGCAATGTGCGGTGCGGGAGGCGGCCAGCGCGCGTGCGGCGTGGGAGATGGTGTGCGGTACGGGAGGCGGTGTTGGTGGAGAGGCGGCCAGCGTGGTGCGGGAGGCGGCCAGTTGGGTGCGGGCAGTCAGCGCGGAGGTGGTGCGGCTATTACGTTGTGGTGCCCCTACTTCTCCTCTGGCCTGGCCGTCCTTCTCATCAGCAACACTAAAGTCAGTGGGGAGGAGCTTAGAGAAGAGAGTTGCTCCTCCTCCTCCCCGGCCAGGCACTGCAGTTGAACAACCTGTGGAGAGGAGAAAGGCCCCTCCTCCTGCTTCGGCCGGGATTTACACACTGTCGGCGGGGGCACTGTGTCGTGGCAGCATACAATGAGTCAATGTGACTCATTGTAATGCTGGCGGTTTTGGGCCTCTTCACTGCGGTGGGCAGTGGGCCTATTTTCAATGGGGGGCCTGGAGCTGCAGCTCCATCCGCCCCATTGTTAATCCGGTCCTGTGTACCGCACAGTCTTTGGGAATTAAACAGTCAGAAAACAGAACTATTATAAGTAATGCAAATTAAATGATATGCTATAAGCAACTGCACGAATGATCCACTAGATGGCAGGAATACTTCATATTACATAAAACAGACGGAAACATCCCACCAACAAAACAGAAAACCATCCTCCCTTCCTTTCATTCCCAATCATCTGTGCAATTCAGCGTATGTATATAAATTACCAACTACAATCCTCATGACCTCTAAGAACAAAATGCAACCAATTTTGTATATAACCATTTACATTGTGATTTACATGTGATTGTACATACCTGTTTGTCACTTTGCTCTATCATGCACAGCTAACATACAGCGGAACAACACCAGTAAATAGGCACCTGAACTTTTAACTTGATCAAGTGAAACCATACATTCTCAGCCCTGATAACACTGGTTTAATCTCAAACAAACTATGTTCCACAAATTGATTTTCTGCATTGCTCTTCATGGAGTATTCATAAAGACCATTGCATCATTCAGTCTCCCAGCAACTCAGCCCTCTGTACATGTTGCCCCCTCAATTCTACACTCCCCTCTTATTAGCACTCATGAGCTTTTCACTTCCCTATACTCATTGACAATAACATCTACAACCTCTCACCATAAAAAAACTTTCACAAGCCTCTGACACTCACATTTATCTCTCTCTTCTGCTTCTGATAGCTGGTGACATTTCACCAAATCCAGGAACCAGCCACTTGCATCGCTCACATTCACCTGATTCACAGCAACATAGAAATCTAGCTAACCTCATAAACATCACATGTCTTCCATCACCCTCCAGATCACTAAAATGTGCCTTATGGAATGCACGCTCTGTTTGTAACAAATTAACATCCATCCATGACCTCTTCATATCCAACAACATCAATCTGCTGGCTATAACAGAAACCTGGCTCACACAATCTGACACAGTCTCCCCTGCAGCACTGGCACATGGTGGTCTCCACTTTACACACACCTCCAGACCCAGTAACCATAAAGGAGGAGGAGTTGGACTTTTACTTTCCCAATCTTTTGCATACACTGTTCTACCACAGGTTCCATCACTCACATTTACATCATTTGAAGTACATTCCATTAGGGTTTACTCGCCTTTCTCTCTGCGTGTTGCAGCTATCTACCGCCCACCTGGGCATCCAAAACAATTTTTGGAAGGATTTTCTGCCTGGCTCCCTCACTTCCTATCCTCTGACATCTCCACCATTATCATGGGTGATTTCAATATTGCTATTGATTGTCCAAAATCTGCTGCTCATGCCTCCAAACTACTCTCTCTAACTTTCTCTCTTGGCCTCTCCCAATGGACTGACTCCTCTACTCATCAGGAAGGCCACTGCCTTGATCTAGTATTCACCAGACTATGCTCCATCTCTGAACTCACTAACACTCCTTTCCCCCTCTCAGATCACAACCTTATCACCTGCATGCTCTCCTCCGTTAATTCAAACCCTGTGTTGCTGAAGTCCTCCAATCTTCCTCAAACCCGCAGAAATATTAACACAATTAATCTTCAAGAACTTTCCACTTCACTCCAACAACTGCTTTCACCTATTTCTGCATTCACCTCTCCTGAGATGGCTGTATCACACCTTAATGAGACTCTAGAACTAGCCCTTGATGAAGTGGCTCCAGCTACCCATCACACTCCACGTAGGCCTAGATGTCAACCATGGCACTCCAAATTAACAAGACAACTACAAAAACTCACACGAAAACTTGAACGTCAGTGGCGTAAATCTTGTATTTCAAGTGACTTCCTCACATATAAGACTGTCTACCATTCTTATAAAAATGTCCTGGACACTGCCAAACAAACATATTTCCAAACTCTTATCTCTGCTCAAGCCTCCAACCCCAAACGACTCTTTAATACATTTAAATCACTTCTGAATCCTCCCTCACCTACCCCACCAGCCACTGTCAAGGCACAGGATCTTGCTTCCTACTTCAAGGAGAAGATTGATAAGATCCGAAATGAAATGGTATGCTCTTCGGCAGCCAGTGACCTGCTCTGTTCTTTACCTGAACCCTCTGGCACTCTTTCTTCATTTGATCCCACAAATGAAGATGAAGTATCATCACTCTTCTCATCCTGCTTCTCCACTACCTCTCCTCTTGCTCCTTTACCCTCACAAATAAGTAAAGCTCTGTCTCTGGTGCTCGTCCCTACCTTAACTAACATCTGTAATCTCGCTCTCTCTACTGGTATTTTTCCTTCACTCTTTAAGCATGCAGTGATTACTCCCATTTTAAAGAAACAAAATTCTGACCCTAATGCTCTCTCAAACTACCGCCCTATCTCTCAGCTCCCTTGTCTCTCTAAGCTACTTGAGAGACTTGCCTACACTCGACTCACACACTTTCTTAACTCATACACTTTATTGGACCCACTTCAGTCAGGCTTCCGTTCCCAACACTCCACAGAGACGGCACTGACTAAAGTGGTTAATGATTTGGTCACTACGAAGTCTAAAGGCCACTACTCACTACTTATTCTTCTAGATCTATCTGCTGCATTTGACACTATAGACCACTCTCTTCTCATACAGACATTACAATCCCTAGGTCTTAAAGACACAGCCCTTTCTTGGTTCCTATCCTACCTATCTAATCGCTCCTTCAGTGTTCGCTTCTCTGAATCTACCTCCTCTTCGCTACCTCTTTCAGTTGGAGTACCGCAAGGCTCAGTCTTGGGTCCTCTGCTTTTCTCTATCTATACCTCATCTCTTGGTAAACTAATCAGCTCTTTTGGTTTTCAGTATCATCTGTACGCAGATGATACTCAAATCTACCTATCCTCACCTGACTTGTCCCTATCTGTACTGGACCGTGTCACTGAATGCCTTTCTGCCATTTCATCCTGGATGACATCTCGCCACCTCAAACTGAATATTTCAAAGACAGAGTTAATTATATTTCCACCGGCCAATAGTAGGTACCAACCTGATATCTCTATCACTGTTGAAAACTCGACTATCTACCCTACCCCACAAGCTCGCTGCCTAGGTGTCATCCTTGACTCTGATCTGTCCTTTGTTCCCCACATTCAATCTGTCTCAAGATCATGTTACATGCATCTAAAAAACATATCCAAAATACGACCATACCTTACACAAGACACTGCTAAAACTCTAATCCACGCTCTCATTATCTCCCGCATTGATTATTGCAATAGTCTCCTAACTGGTCTTCCCAAAACGAGACTATCACCACTACAATCCATTCTGAATGCAGCGGCGAGGCTTATCTTCCTCGCTAGACGTTCATCGTCTGCAGATCCACTCTGTCAGTCCCTCCATTGGTTACCTGTACTCTACCGCATTCAATATAAAATACTTTTACTCACACACAAGGCCATTAACCAAACTACACCAACGTACATCACTTCGCTTATCTCAAAATATCTCCCAACCCGACCTCTTCGCTCTTCACAAGACCTGCGTCTCTCATCCACACTCATTACTCGCTCCCACTTACGATTGCAGGACTTTCATCGGGCTGCACCCACTTTGTGGAATGCCCTACCACGCACAATAAGACTCTCCTCTAGTCTCCAAACCTTCAAGCGTTCCCTGAAAACTCCCCTCTTCAGGCAAGCATACCAAATTCCAGAACCGCCCACATAACTTTCATAAACCTTCCTATCAAATTGCATCCACTCTGTACAGTCCACACATATCCTCACATGTCTGTTCATTCTATGCAATAGATAGCACCTTTCCTTATGTACACATGCCTATTTCCCTATAGATTGTAAGCTTGCGAGCAGGGCCTTCCTACCTCTATGACTGTTTGTTATCACCCATTTTGTTATTGTTATTTCACATTGTAAAACGCAACGGAATTTGCTGCGCTATATAAGAAACTGTTAATAAATAAATAAATAAATAAATTACTGTGATTTATAGTATCCAGAGAGTTCAAGCATGAGTAATATTAGGCCTTTTACATTCTTTAAAAATGTTCAACAACTATTCTTAAAGTTTATTAAGTGCGTTCAAAAATTAAGTATACACAATTTGACAGTCATTGCCTTTGCATCAGTTTTGTCATTTTATTGATCGGTAAAAAACAATAGATATCTCTTTGTACATAAAGCACTATGCTGCAGAAAGAGATTCATTAAATGGAAGTGCATCTAATGCTTTGTTAAGCACAAGGCTTTATATCTTCAAAATTCACGTTTATATGCAATGCCGATGTTCATGCAACTAAGCGATTATTGGCAAACTGCGCATGCACAGCAACTGTACCGAGCACGGGCCAATGTACCTTTGCTATACTGCTCACAGTTATATTTTTAATGCAGAGTACTTGACAGGAAGGGATCGTTTGAGGGAGGTAACGGGGAGTGGTGGCAAAAACTCAGGCATGTCATATATCTATATATACCAATATCTATCTATTATATATATATATGCGCAAGCCCTCACTCTCTCACTCACTCACTCACTCACTCACTCACTCACTCACTCACTCACTGACTCATCACTAATTCTCTTACTTCCCGAAAAGTTAGGAAGCTGAAATTTAACATAGGTATTCTTCAGGTGAGAAATAGGAAAACTATATAATTAGAATTTTAATCAACCTTCCCTAAAGGGATGAAAAGGGAGTTGACATAATGACATCATTACCGATGTGTGGCTTGCGTTGTGTGAACGATAACGCCTAAACGGACAATCAGATGAAAATTTGGATTGCACCTCCAGTGTGTAGAATTTCATAAACTACAAAAAAGTCCTGTCACTTTTTACAGTATCTCTCACTCACTCACTCACTCACTCACTCACTCACTCATCACCAATTCTCTTACTTTCCGATACGTTAGGAAGCTGAAATTTAACATAGGTATTCTTTAGGTGGGAAATAGGAAAACTACGTAATTAGAATGTTAATAAACCTCCCCTAAAGGGATGAACAGGTGGTTGACATAATGACGTTATTATCGATGCGTGGCTTGCGCTGCGTGAACGATAACGCCCAAACGGACAATCGGATCAGCATTTGGATTGCACCTCCAGTGGGTAGAATTTAATAAACTACAAAAATGGTCTTGCCACTTTTTACCGTATCTGCTACGGGTGCTCCTTGGGTAACGCCACGAACCATGGATTAATATTTACTTACATTTAGGCATTTTAAATTTACATCTCTATAGATTTCCCATATTTTTAACACTCATTTATATTTACAACCGTGAAAATCAGAAACTCCCATGCGAAGAACCAGTAGAACAGCTAGTCATAAATATAATCTGGCTACATTCAAGAAAATGCTATTTTATGCAGCTCCCAATGTGAGTTTATTTGGAACCCAAAATTACACTATAATGAAGTTATAGCAATTTACCAGGGCTAGTGTGTACAATTACTATTCATAAAAGAGCACAAATATTCATAAAACATTAAATTATAAAAATATATCATCTGACAATGGCTTCAGAAATATAATTCAAGTTATTGATGACAATGTTATTTAACAACACACAAAAAACAATAAGAGAAGTGTATCTCTACATATATTAAAAAAGGAGATTTATGGTAGACTTACCATAGTTAAATCTCTTTCTGCGAGGTACACAGGGAATACATCGGGGTGTAGAGTTGGATCTTGATCCAGAGGCACCAACAGGCTAAAGCTTTGACTGTTCCCAGGATGCATTGCATGGCCTCCTCTATAACCCCGCCTCCGGACACTGGAGCTCAGTTTCGTTAACCAGTCCAATGCAGGAGCAGGTAAAAGAGAAGGCAGATGTTAGTCACATAGAACCACATTCTCACGACATGACAAGGGACCATTGGCTAATGCCATACAAACACAAAGAAGCTAAGTGCTTCAGAATAGGCGCCCTGTGGAACCCAGTGTACCTTGCAGAAAGATATTAAACTATGGTAAATCTACCATAAATCTCCTTTTCTGCAGCAGGGTACACTGTGTTCCACAGGTAATACATCGGGGATGTCCTAAAGCAGTTCCTCATGGGAGGGGATGCACCCTAGCGGGCACAAGAACCCGGCGTCCAAAGGAAGCATCCTGGGAGGCGGAAGTATCAAAGGCATAAAACCTAATGAACATGTTCATTGAGGACCATGTAACCACCTTGCACAATTGTTCAGCGGACGCGCCTCAGCGGGCCACCCAAGAAGGTCCAACAGACTGAGTAGAATGGGATTTGATAGCAGCAGGAGCTGGCAGACCAGCCTGTGCATATTCTTGTGCAATCACTATTCTAATCCATCTGGCCAAGGTTTGCTTATTCGCAGGCCAGCCACGTTTGTGAAAACCAAATAGTGCAAAAAGGGCATCTGACCTCCTAACAGAGGCAGTCCTCTCCACATAGATACGGAGAGCCCGTACCACATCCAAAGACCGCTCTTTGGAGGACAAACCATAAGAAATAAAAGACGGAACTACAATCTCTTGGTTAAGATGGAAAGATGACACCACCTGCCCGGTCACGGTGAAAAATAAGAAAGGGTGGATGACAGGACAAAGCGCCTAAGTCTGACACCCTCCTCGCAGAGGCAATAGCCAGCAGAAACACGACCTTAAACATAGGATATTTAAGGTCCACAGACTCAAGAGGTTCAAATGGAGACTCTTGTATGGCATTCAAGACAAAAGACAGATCCCATGGAGCCACAGGAGGGACATAAGGAGGCTGAATCCGTAAAACGTCTTGAGTGAAAGTATAAACGTCAGGAATAGATGCAATGTTCCTCTGAAACCACACCGACAAGGCAGAAATATGAACCTTGAGGGAGGCCAGACGAAGGCCTAAGTCTAGGCCTTGTTGCAGAAAAGCCAAAATTCTGGAAGTTCTGAAATTGTATGCATCGTAATTATTAGCAGCATACCAGGTGAAGTAAGAATTCCAGACCCTGTAATAAATCCATGCAGAAGCCGGTTTATGGGCCTTTAACATAGTTTGGATAACCGCCTCGGAGAATACTTTGGCCCTCAGGAGTGAAGCTTCAACAGCAACGCTGTCAAAGCCCGTCTGGCCAGGTCTGGGTAGACACAAGGTCCCTGAACGAGGAGGTCTGGGCATTGAGGAAGTAGAAAAGGACGCTCGATCGCTAGACCCTGTAGGTCTGAGAACCAATGCCGTCTGGGCCATCTGGTAGGCCCCACTTGTCCGCTAGGAGTTGAAAGACTTCTGGATGAAGACTCCACTCGCCGGCGTGTACGTACTGATGACTGAGGAAATCCGCTTCCCAGTTGAGGACTCCGGTAATGAACACTGCCGATATTGCTGGCAGATGGCGTTCCGCCCAACAATTGATTTTTTACACTTCCATCATTGCCATGTGGCTTCGAGTGCCACCTTGATGATTTATGTATGCCACCATGGTGGCGTTGTCTGATTGTACTTGAACAGGCCTGTTTTGTATCAGAGGCAGGGCAAGAGTCAAAGCAATGAACACTGCCCGCAATTCCAGAATGTTTATCAGGAGGAGAGATTCCTCCTTGGTCCACCGACCCTGGAGAGTGTTGCTCTAGCACCGCGCCCCAACCCCTCGGACTGGCATCTGTAGTCAGTAGAACCCAGTTAGGGATCCAGAAGGGATGGCCCCTGCTCAACTGTTGGTACTGTACCACCAGCTCAGTGACAGACGAACCTCCGGAGTCAAGGAGATCATTTGAGACCTGATCCGATGGGCGAGAAAGGAAGTATCTGATCCTGTCCTGAAGTTTCAGGACTTTCTCTGTAAACAGAAACAGTCTTTGTCTGTGTGTGTCCAGCAGTGTCCTCAGGTGCACCATGCTCCAAACAGGGACAAGCGAGGACTTTATCCAGTTGATGAGCCACCCGTGGGCTTGTAGGAATTGGACCGTCAGTTCCAGATGACTGAGGAGAACATCTTGGGAGTTCGCCAGGATCAGCAAGTCGTCCAGATACGGTAGGATCCTGATTCCCTGACAGCGGAGAAGGGCCATCATCACGGCCATGACTTTGGTGAAGATGCCAATAGCAAACCGCAGATATTGCTGATGCGATATGGCAATAGGGATATGCAGGTAAGCATCTTGTATGTCCAGTGATACCATATAGTCCCCGGGTTCCATGGCCAGTACAATAGAGCGCAGGGTTTCCATACGAAATTTGGACACTCTCACAAATTTTTTCAATGATTTGAGGTTGAGTATAGGCCGGAAGGACCCATTGGGTTTCGGGACGAGAAACAGGGTCGAATAGCATCCTCTGCCTCTCTGGGACAGAGGTACCGGCACTGCCACTCCTGTGTCCAGGAGGGATCGCACAACCAGGTGTAGAGCTTGCGCTTTCAACGGATCCGAATGAATAACCATCGTGCAGAACTGGCGAGGGGGGCGGCTCTTGAAAGAGATAGTGTACCCGTGAGAGACAACTTCCCGCACCCAGGCGTCTGACGTGGTCCTTAACCAGACCAGACCTGGGCGAATTGCAGAAGCTGGCCTGCCACCCGAGCAGCCCAGGATTGTTTAGGTTTAGGCTTAGTGGTTTTGGAAGCACGAGCTTATCTCAGTTACACCTGACCCTTTGCTTTCCCTGGAGGTCGAAAGGAACGAAAAGTGGTACTCTTTGTCTTCGGTGCAGAAGGATTAGTACTTGGGAGAAACGCAGTCTTAGCAGTCGCCAAGTCAGTTACAATCCTATTCAGTTCTTTCCCAAATAGGATGTCTCCCTTAAAAGGGAGCACCTCCAATGTATTTTTGGATTCCAGGTCCACCTTCCAGGATCTCAACCATACAATTCGGCGACATATAGACGTAATGGACGCCTTGGACGCCATTACACCTGCCTCAGAGGACGCCTCCTGCATATAGTGGGAGGCGTTGGTAATATGAGGCAGATATTGTCTGGCAGTGTCAGAAATATCCTGCGGCAGCTCTTCCTCTAATGCCTGAACCCATACGTCAATTCCTTTTGCGGCCCAGGAGGCTGCTATAGTGGGTCTATGTACAGCACCTGTAAGGGAGTAAATAGACTTCAGGCATCTCTCCACACGCTTATCCGTCGGTTCCTTCAGTGAGGTGACAGTGGTGACAGGCAGAGTAGATGACATCACAGGACGGGTGACATGGCGGTGGAGTTTACCACTTGTTACCCAACTCCGCAGGGATAGGATAACGAGCTAGCATCTTCTTAGACAGGTAGAATTTCTTTCCTAGAGAAGACCAGGGTTCCTGATGTATTTCTATTAAATGGTCAGAATGTGGTAAGACTACTTTAGCAACTTTCTGACGTTTGAACTTATCAGGTTTCTTAGACGCAGTAGTGGGATCTACCTCATCATCAATTTGTAGAATCAGCTTAATAGCCTCCACTAGGTCAGGAACATCAACCTGAGATGTAGATTCCTCGTCAGAAGCAACTGTATCAGTGTCTGACGGATCAGTATATTCCCCATCCTCATCAGAAGAATTATCTGAAATATTAGTGGATTGTGAGGAGGAAGCGGCCCGCTTAGATGACCCCTTGACCCCAGAGGGACGTGGGGTAGACTTTTGTCTACCAAAGATTGATTTAATTGTTGTATCTGGGTAGACACAATTTGCACTGATCCAGTAAAATAGATTCGTACAAATTGCCACATTGGGCCTAATTCAGACCTGATCGCTAGGCTGCGTTTTTGTACAGCCTACGATCAGGTCTAAACTGCGCATGCATATGCACCGCAATGCGCAGGCGCATCGCACGGGTACTAAGCGGATCGCTGCTCAGCGATGGGTTTGTGTGAAGAATCCATTCGCACGGCCGATCGCAAGGACATTGACAGGCGGAAGCCGTTCGTGGGTGGCAACTGACCGTTTTCTGGGAATGGTTGGAAAAATGCAGGCGTGTCCAAGCGTTTGCAGGGCGTGTGTCTGATGTCAATTCCGGTCCTGAACAGGCTGAAGTGATCGCAGCGGCTGAGTAAGTCCTGGGCTACTCAGAGACTGCACAAGATCTGTTTGTACAGCTCTGCTACACATGCATTCGCCCACTTGCAAAGCGAAAATACAGTCCCCTATGGGCGGGGACAATGCGAACGCAGGACTGCAAAAAAAAACTAGCGAGCGATCAGGTCTGAATTAGGCCCATAGTCTTTACTGTTTATATTCTTAGAAATGTGACTTAAATTGTGCTGTAGTTGATACACACAAACAGAATGACTGTTGGTAATTAACTTAAATATCTGCAATTAGCTTTCAAACCAAGTCAAAAAGTCATCAGCCTACCACATCGGGGGTAAATGTATGAACTGGCGCTATGAGGCAGAAGCGGTATCAGCGCACGTTATATAGACAGCGGTCCTTCCCCCCCTACCCACAGCAGTCTGCAGGCATCGCACACATCCCTCATACGCAGGACTCAGGTACCTTTCTTTTCAATAGGAGCACAGACGCCAGAATGTTTAGGTAGTTTTGCATGCCCCTACAATGCAATAAGTAACAGGGCATAGCGCTACTTCCCATGCTCATCTGTCCAACCCTACTATCACTGTTATACCCGGTAATTTGCATGTCTGTTTGAAAGGGGGGGTCAGGCACTGAAATGCCGGGTAATTGACGGGACTCTCAGACTTTTCTGTCTGAAAAGAGTATTATCTACACCAGGGGCAGTGTCTGTGAACCGCTCAACAATGTTTACTGTGAGTTGTTCTCACAAACATCTGGCAGCAGCATTCCAGTTCAGTGTAACTGGCATACTTTTATCTGCATCTCCGTTCTGGGGTTCTCTCATTACCCGGTGTCCACACAAGCTGACCCTGCACTGTTTACATCAGGGCTAGAGCTGGCACACAGTCTAACAGCAGAAACCCCACATCTCCTATCTTCTCCTGCTCCGGTGTGGATTTTATGGGATACACTCACTCTGCTATCACTGTATTCACACATACAGTAGCAGAGAAGCAGTTGTCTATTCAATCCATACACATGAATGGTCTTTATACTCATACTGTCCCTGTTACTAGATTAGCTGAAGGCTGCATAAGCCTGAGGCCATATAAGAGCCCAACTTTTGGTGATTGGTTGTTTATGACTAAGCAGTTGCTAGGCAGATCGTGTTTCCGGTGTTTTTTTCCTATAGGATCAGAGAGTTGTCCGTCAAGCTTTAAGGGGTTGGTCTGAGGATAGTATATAGGGCAGGGTCATGTGCCTCAGACTTCCTCTTGCCATTTATTGTATGGCCCAGGAAGGCTGAGGACTTGTTATCAGATAAGTGACATTGTGGTGTTAGTTTTTCTTTTTTTTCTTTTTTTTTCTCTTCTCTTTTCCTGCATTGGTATGGTTCAGTTTCCATGGTACACCCTTCCCCTGTTTGATTAAACCATTTCATTCCCCCGTTTGTCTCCCCCACCCCGGCATGCCACGGCCCTGCGGGACCTCTCCCCCCCCTCACGGCGCTGCTGCTATGCCAGTATCCCCAGCTGTTCCATTCCCCGTGCGCAGCGTCCCCCAGGTTGGTCCCCGCGACCATGGGTTTGCGACGGGGTCGGGCCGCTTCGGCCCGCGCCGCCGCTGCTGCGGCTTCCGTTCGTCCGGCCGGGGAACGTGCTGCCCCGGCCGTGACGGTTTAGATCCCGACTGAGCTCCGGGCGCGGGCGGCCCCGGCGAGCAGGTTCGCCTGCGGCTCCCTCGCCCGGCGGCTTCCGGCGCCTCCCCCGTATCTTCATCCTGTCGGCTCCGGCATTCGCGGGCGGGCTGCGGGGGGGAGGCCACCGCTGGGAGTCAGTGTAATGCGGGGCAGCAGGTTTTCCCTGCGTGTGCTGCCTTGAATTGCGACATCAGTGTTCGAGGTGGTCCCTTTGTTAGTTGTGTTTGGCCCTAGCTTTCTTTGGGGCTTGCAGGGTGAGCGAGTTAGGGGCGTGCAGTAAGGCATACCGTGAGTCCGGTATGCTTTACAGGAATGTGCGCCTGCAGGATGGCCTGTTGCTCTGTAGGATTGTGCGGTCCAAGACAGATCAACAGGTCGGGGTCACTGGGTGTCCTTGGAGGCTCGGGAGGATGGAGTGCTTGCCCGCTGCGGCGGGCGCGGGAGTATCTCCGGTGGAGGCCTTCGGGTGGCGACCAGTTGCTAGGGCATGCGCACACTGGCCCGCTGAATAAGTTCCAATTTGCTGCAGTGTTTAAGAAATGTTGGAGGCACTAGGCTTGCGGGGGCGGACTTGGGTACCCATTCCTTTCGGTTTGGGGTGGCTACACATGCCGCGGCTACGCGGCTACGGGCTCCTCCCCGGCGGCTGTTCGGGTGCGGGGCCGTTGGAAGTCTGCCTCCTATAAGTCTTATGTCCGTTTTGATAAGATGTAGCTGCGCCTGTTGCGCTAACCCAAAAACTTGTTTACTCGTCGGTTTTTGAACGCTTAACGTTCAGGAATCGAGGGTGTGAAGTGAATTTTTAAATTTTCCTCCGAGGGGGCCTAATTTCAATTGGCTGTTCTCTCAAGGTCCACGGGAGGTTTTTGAGTTTTCTCCTTCACTTGGGTTATTTTGTTTATTGCATTATCTATGTTTTGTGTTAAAATTTCTGATGTTAGGGTGTTTTTCTTTTCAGCTGTCGTTGATTTTGGGGAGCATGTGTGGCTGGTTGGCCATTCTTATATTTTTTGGGCGGCGAGGCATCCCATGGCACTTAGGGTGGCTGATGTTTTCAGAGCTAGGGAGTTTGCGTTGGGTAGGTGTCAGGGGCTTGCTTTGGGGTGATTTGTTGCGGCTCCTTTTTCATCGTGAGCGCCGCTGGGGTCGCCCCAGTTGTATCGTACTGCATTTAGGTGGCAATTGATTTGGGCCGAGTTAAGGGCATAGAGTTAATTTTGTCCATTTAGACGGATTTGGTGGCGATTCGTGGTCACTGGCCAGGAGTCTGTATTGTGTGGTCGGAGATAGTGCCGCGTTTTCATTGGCGGGGTGCGGTGCGTTGCTCAGCTCTGGAGAAAGCTCGGCAGAAGGTGAATGTGGCGGAATCTCTGTTTCTTAGGGCCATAGGGGGAGTAGCTGTCAGGCATCCTTTACTTGTGCTGCGTAACCGGTAGTGCTACAAGGAGGATGGGGTTCATCTTTCTCCGGACGGAGTGCAATTTTTTCCTGTAGGAGGGTTTTTGGTCCTTTTCGTTAGGGCTATTCAGTTTGTTCTTAGTTTGTTGTTTCGGATGGCGGTGGCGGTTTGGTAAACCTTTGGTGGCGGGAAGTCGCTACCAACCAGCGGTCAAACGGGCATAAGTGGTCATTGTGGGGCACCCTCTTTAGAAGGACGGCAGGTGTGTCCTTCTCTTGCGGTTGGACATTTAGACGTTCCCCTGCGGGAACCGAACGTTTGCCAGAGAAAAGAGTGGTGAGGCCATCACAATGCGGGTTATGCAGGAAGGAGGCGGGGTTTGGGTACTCCCCTCCTTGGTTGGTGGATTTCATCCAAGGGACTGGAGCTGGTGTCTGGTAGCGACTTTTCCTTTGCCATCCTCCAATCTAAATTTAACTTTGCAATCTAAATTAATTCCAATTCAATTACAATTATAGTTTAAAGAGTTGGTCAGTGATCAATAAATATCGTCTGACCTTGAACTCCAGCTACCGTGTCCGTGTCTTTATTTCAGTGTGTGTGTCATTTTATTTTAGTGATAAACTAGCTTAAGAAAGGTTTATGTAATCACAATAAAGTTATGGGCGCCTTAGATTAGCTGAAGGCTGCATAAGCCTGAGGCCATATAAGAGCCCAACTTTTGGTGATTGGTTGTTTATGACTAAGCAGTTGCTAGGCAGATCATGTTTCCGGTGGTTTTTTCCTATAGGATCAGAGAGTTGTCCGTCAAGCTTTAAGGGGTTGGTCTCAGGATAGTATATAGGGCAGGGTCATGTGCCTCAGACTTCCTCTTGCCATTTATTGTATGCCCTCCCGCCCTCCCTGATTAAATTTGATTTGTTTTGTCTCTTTAGTTGGCTATTGACAGCCAGATTGGCGGGAAGTCGCTACCAACCAGCGGTCAAACGGGCATAAGTGGTCATTGTGGGGCACCCTCTTTAGAAGGACAGCAGGTATGTCCTTCTCTTGCGGTTGGACATTTAGACGTTCCCCTGCGGGAACCGAACGTTTGCCAGAGAAAAGAGTGGTGAGGCCAGCACAATGCGGGTTATGCAGGAAGGAGGCGGGGTTTGGGTACTCCCCTCCTTGGTTGGTGGATTTCATCCAAGGGACTGGAGCTGGTGTCTGGTAGCGACTTTTCCTTTGCCATCCTCCAATCTAAATTTAACTTTGCAATCTAAATTAATTCCAATTATAGTTTAAAGAGTTGGTCAGCGATCAATAAATATCGTCTGACCTTGAACTCCAGCTACCGTGTCCGTGTCTTTATTTCAGTGTGTGTGTCATTTTATTTTAGTGATAAGCTAGCTTAAGAAAGGTTTATGTAATCACAATAAAGTTATGGGCGCCTTATTTGCAAAGTGTACCTGCAAACCTGCTCACACTACTCACGCATGTTTTACACCGATCACCAGCACAGTGTTGACAATTATATTTTACACTGTTCCTGCATTTATACTTACTGGAATAGGACAGACACCTATATATGTGTATATATAAATTTCCAGCCCACGCACTGTGGGTGTGTTGTCCTATTAGTCTGACACATTGCACCTTATGTAATTATCTCAACAATTGACAATACACCATGGTGGTCATTCCGAGTTGTTCGCTCGTTGCCGTTTTTCACAACGGAGCGATTAGGTGGAAAATGCGCATGCACATGCATTCAGTAATTTAACACAAAACTTTGGAGATTTGCACAAGCTGAAAAAACATCGCTCGAGTGATCGTAGTGTGATTGACAGGAAGTGGGTGTTTCTGGGCGGAAATTATTTAGTAGCAGTTCTGCTAATCTTTCGTTCGCTATTCTGCTAAGATACACTCCCAGAGGGCGGCGGCCTAGCGTTTGCAATTCTGCTAAAAGCAGCTAGCGAGCGAACAACTCGTAATGACAACCCTTGTTCTTTGTATGTTGAGAAAATTATTTTCTTGTCAGAATGTATACTTACTGTACAATATGGATACATGCCTTTATGAAGATAATGGTTATTTTGCATATACCTTGTATGCATGAGTGGTGTTTCTAAGCTACAAATTGGCACATTACTGTTGTAACCAAGGAGTACTTATTGGGATATATTGTGATTGCCGTTGGCAACAATATTTTAGGCAGACTTATTGCCAGGTTTTGGGCTTGTAGACACAACCCAATCCACAAGAGTGCATGTGAGTATTTTTTGGAGTCATAGTACTTTAATTTGCATCCCTCATATTTTTACTGAGAACCTTCATAATTATATAACCACTATGAATTTTTCCCATATGCGGATGTTTCTTTTAGACAGGGCCGTTTCTTGGGGCAGGCGAGCAGTGCAACCGCACTGGGCGCCCGCCGCGGCACTAACTGTGGCTCCCTGCTTCCCCCTCCTAATTCTCCCCGAGTAACCCGCTCGGGGGACGGAGTTTCACGGAATGACGCGTTTGCGTCGTTACGTCACGACGCAACCCCGTCACTCCGCGAAACTCCCCCCGCCCCCCGAGCGGAGTACAGAGGGGGATCCAAGTTAGGAAGAGGGAAAGGCCGGCGCAAGGAGCAACTGGTGAGGCGGGCCGAAGAGCGGTAATGGCCTCAGCAAGTATTCTCTCTCTCTCTCTTTCTCTCAATGTGTAAAATGGGGACACCTGCCGTAATGTGTGAATGGGGACTCTTGCTTGCCGTAGTGTGGGGATTTAATGTATCAAGGGCATTGCGGTGTGTGGCATAATATGGTGCAGGGGGCATTACTGTGTGGGGCTTAATATGGTAGAATTTTTTTTTCCTGTGGTGGTCGTGATCTGTTGGAGCAGGGTCAAAAACTGGATTGTGAGGTAGTCTTTTCAGACGAGGCCATGCCCATTTAAATGAGGCCACACCCATTTAGATGAGGCCACGCCCCCTTGCCGGGTGCACGCGCAAGTTGTTGTTTTTTTTATCTAGGTGTGTGGGGGGGTGGGGGCACATTTTTTTATGTCATGGGGGGGCGCATTTTTAAATCTCGCACTGGGAGCCAAATTGGCTAGAAACAGCCCTGCTTTTAGATAACGATTTTAACGTATACTCAGGCCCGGCGCTACCCGCTCAGCAAAGGGATGCAGTGCAGGTAGGCGCCAGGCTGGAGAGGCGCTCTTCCTGCCCTGCATCGCCGCCTGTCCCCCTGCTGCTGCTGTTGTGCCTGTAACAATGTGACAGGCAGCGGCGCCCTCTCCCCCTCCCTGACTGTGTGACAGCGCGGAGTGTTCACTGTGCAGGAAGACCTGAAAGGGGCGGAGTCATAAAGAATGGAGGGGCGGATCTACAAGGGACCAGGCTGATCATGAGGAGGAACAGGAGGATTGAGGGCTCCGGTGGCAACCCAGACTTCCTTTTGGTAAGAAGATATAAAAAGAGTGAGCTTGAGAAAGTGTATGTGTGTGTGTATCCGTATGTGTGTATGTGTGTGTATCTGTGTGTGTGTATGTGTATCTATGTGTGTGAATGGGCGGGCAAAATGTGTGTAAGCGGCACTACTACACTGGGGATTTTGAGTAAGCGGCACTACTACAGTGGGAATTTTGTGTAAGCGGCACTACTACAGGGAGGATTGTGTAAGTGGCACTACTAAGGGGGCATTTTGTGTAAGCAGCACTACTACAGGGGGGATTTTGTGTAAGCGGCACTACTACAGGGGGCATTTTGTGTAAGCGGCACTACTACAGGGGGGATTTTGAGTAAGCGGCACTACTACAGGGGGTAATTTTGTGTAAGCGGCACTACTAAGGGGGCATTTTGTGTAAGCGGCACTACTACAGGGGAGATTTTGTGTAAGCGGCACTACTACAGTGGGGATTTTGTGTAAGTGGCACTACTACAGGGGGGATTTTGTGTAGAAGAAGCACTACTACGTGCAGTGTTATGTGAATAAGATTATGCTACTGTGGCGTAATTTGAAATGGGGGTACTATTGGGTGGCCATGCCCCTTCCATGTAGGACCACACCCCCTTTTTGGTGTTCACCAAAGGCGTGCGCTGTCCCTTTGTAATGTATGGAAGGGCGCAAATTTATAGTTTGCAGGGGGGCGCTGAACACCCTAGCACTGGCCCTGTGTATACCTATTAAAACTTATATTTTAGACATAGACAAAGTGCCCCCCCCAAAAAAAAGTTAATTTTCTTCTTTTTCTTGTTTCAGTATTATTTCACATGCATGGAGCACCTCCACCATTTATTGCTGACCATTCAAACCTACAAAGGTGGTCATTATTTACAATACGTTGACTGTTCTTACCCTGCCCCGTTCCCCTCAGTGATCACTCTCTGAAAACTCACCAGAAAATTACTTTGGTCAGTGAATTACATAAATATTGAGCTTTGTCCGCAGTATCTGTAAGGTGTGCTCTGCTGTATCAGTCCAGGCGGGGTGCTCTGTCTGCTGTATCTGTAAGGGGTGCTCTGCTGTATCAGTCCAGGAGGGGTGCTCTGTCTGCTGTATCTGAAAGAGGTGCTCTGTGCATCAATCCAGGGGCTCCACCACAGTGTAAAATTAAAATAATAATAGCTAAAAACAAAAAGCCTACAAATATAATTATAAAAAATATATATTTTTTTTGTTTGTGCTGTACCCCAGTGTACTATACAATTTTTATTTTATCTTCATAAGTACTGTGACACTGCCGGTCAGACCGCAGTATATTATTTCCTACTCATACACGTATTGTGCGACACTGTTAGTGAAGGTAAACTGCAGTGTTCAATCACTATTACTGACACGCACACACACACACACACACACACACACACACACACACACACACACACACACACACACACACACACACACACACACGTATTTTGTGACGCTTTGGGTGAAGGTGGTACCACAGTAATATATTTTATTTCCTACTCATACACGTATTGTGTGACACTGTTGGTGAAGGTCAACCGCAGTGTTCGATCACTATTTCTGATGCACACACGTATTGCGTGACACTGTGGGTGAAGGTGGTACCACAGTAATATATTATATTTCCTACTCATACATGTATTGTGTGACACTGTTGGTGAAGGTCAACCGCAGTGTTCATACACTATTTAATAACTCACACACATATTTGGCAACACTGTTGGTGAAGGTAAACCGCAGTGTTCAATTACTATTTCTGACTCATACACGTATTGTGCGACACTGTTGGAGAACTTAAACCGCAGTGTTTGGCCACTATTTCATACTCATACATGTATTGTGCAGCACCGTTGATGAAATTAAACCGCAGTGTTTGATTACTATTTCTGACTCATACTTGTATTGTGCGACACTGAAGGTGGTACATTTTTGTAGAAATTGTGGTGTGTGCTGTACCCCAGTTCATTCATGTTTGTGGATAGATATGGAGGACGAACAATTGAGAGGAGACCAGGAAGCACATACTAGTGGCGCAGGTGCTGCCGCCAGTCATACAGGTCCATCAGCGTCATCTACTAAGGCAGATGCCCAGGGGCATAGAGGGCTTAAGTCAGGGCATGTAAAATCATTTAATTTTACACTGGTAATGAAAAAAACATCAAAAGGAAAGGTAGCTGCAGAGGTAGTAATACAAACTGTGAATTCAGAATCAGAACCATCAGACATTCTTGAGGAACGTTTAGGGGTGTCCACATCAGCTATGTGTGATTCTGACATTTCTCACACTGTCCTCATAGAGAAGCCTCTTTCACCTCCTTCCACCTTTTCTGAACAATTTGCACATGTGAGCAGTACAAGTAAAGATGGTGATGATGAGAAGGACATAATAGAAATTGAGGATTCATGTGTGTTAGTGGAACAGGATGAAGGGGATATGTGTGTACTACTACTTTCTGACACTGAGGATGTTGATGATGTTGTTTGTGTTAGTCAGCCACCGGTGGCTGCAGTTGTTGACCGTGATAAAAAGAAAGCAATTATGATGCTTGGGCATTAGACCAAAAAAGCCACCTCTTGGGTGTGGGATTATTTTTACCCCAATCCTCATAGGCAAATGCAGGGGGGGGTTCTGGTTGCCCGGAAACCCCCCTTCTCTTGGCTCAATTTTTGACAATACCAATGGTATATAATATGATTACTAAAGCTGCTGCCACATCATGCAAGTTAAGAGACAGAGCAGAGCTGCTACACATGCCCAGTGGTAGCAGCTTCTTCTATCAAAATTGTGGTGTGTGGATCTGAGCACTCGATCAGTGCACTGGACCAGAGAGTAGCTACCAGGAAGAAGAGACAGGATCCTTATCATGAGGTGGAAGAATGTGTGCTTAGAAAGTGTAGTACTGGTTCCATTGTCAACCAATTAATCTGCATAGGAGAAACCCCTTTGCAAATAAAAAGGGGCGCTGACTGCACCAATCAATGGAGACCACACAATTATATCAATCATAAAATTACATAAAATTTATTTTTAAAAATCTTGATTTTCACATACATGTGCTGCAGCACACAAAAATACATATACAATCAAACAACCATGATTAATGATGCATCAAACCAATTTATAGCTCATATAATTCTCAGGTCAAAACACCATAGCTGCTAAAACAGCAGCAATCAATCAATTGACATTCAATTAGTAGATGTTTCAATTAATGTCCACTGAATCGTGAAATGTGAGGTATGGGCTGATCTTCAAACACTATGTGTTCAAATGTCCCCAAAAGAAGCATAAGATTGTGTGTACACACTAGTTGATATATTGAATTATAGCTATAATTGTTATATCACCTCCAACTGGTTTCAAACTGTATGTTGATCCATGATTCTACTCCCTCTGCTGGTACTCGTTCCGTTCAATTGCAGACTGGCTGGAGTAAATCTTTTTGCAGGCAGCTACAGTGCTCCGGCTCCCTCTGCTGGTGGTTAGCCGTAATAGCGGGTACACTGGTAATTGTGCCGTGGATCTTAAGCTGGATTCCAAATAGTGAATGGAGGTGATACAACCTGACACAGTCCACTCGAAAATGCGTTTCTCCGCCTTCTAGCTCCTCAGCGGCTTCCTCAGTTCGAATGACTGTCTTCAGTAGGTCCCGTTTATATAAGCCTGGTGATTTGTAATTCCCACGCCGATTTGCGCATGTGCACTTAGTCGTGCGTTCCAAGCCTCACTTTCAGTCCCATCCTTTTATAGACTGTAGCGGCCATTTTAACAGCCCATACCAGACCTCATTATCAACTCAGGAAATCGTAGGGAAATATCATTAGAAACCAAGCCTCCTTTTGAATCCCGGTGGCCATCTTTGATTTAAATATATCACTTTAATGCATATATTCCCTATTTCGTTTTCACATGGCTGCCGTAAATATAAGATATATCACATTGATAATATGCATATTGTGCATATTATCAATGTGATATATCTTATATTTACGGCAGCCATGTGAAAACGAAATAGGGAATATATGCATTAAAGTGATATATTTAAATCAAAGATGGCCACCGGGATTCAAAAGGAGGCTTGGTTTCTAATGATATTTCCCTACGATTTCCTGAGTTGATAATGAGGTCTGGTATGGGCTGTTAAAATAGCCGCTACAGTCTATAAAAGGATGGGACTGAAAGTGAGGCTTGGAACGCACGACTAAGTGCGCATGCGCAAATCGGCGCGGGAATTACAAATCACCAGGCTTATATAAACGGGACCTACTGAAGACAGTCATTCGAACTGAGGAAGCCGCTGAGGAGCTAGAAGGCGGAGAAACGCGTTTTCGAGTGGACTGTGTCAGGTTGTATCACCTCCATTCACTATTTGGAATCCAGCTTAAGATCCACGGCACAATTACCAGTGTACCCGCTATTACGGCTAACCACCAGCAGAGGGAGCCGGAGCACTGTAGCTGCCTGCAAAAAGATTTACTCCAGCCAGTCTGCAATTGAACGGAACGAGTACCAGCAGAGGGAGTAGAATCATGGATCAACATACAGTTTGAAACCAGTTGGAGGTGATATAACAATTATAGCTATAATTCAATATATCAACTAGTGTGTACACACAATCTTATGCTTCTTTTGGGGACATTTGAACACATAGTGTTTGAAGATCAGCCCATACCTCACATTTCACGATTCAGTGGACATTAATTGAAACATCTACTAATTGAATGTCAATTGATTGATTGCTGCTGTTTTAGCAGCTATGGTGTTTTGACCTGAGAATTATATGAGCTATAAATTGGTTTGATGCATCATTAATCATGGTTGTTTGATTGTATATGTATTTTTGTGTGCTGCAGCACACGTATGTGAAAATCAAGTTTTTTAAAAATAAATTTTATGTAATTTTATGATTAATATAATTGTGTGGTCTCCATTGATTGGTGCAGTCAGCGCCCCTTTTTATTTGCAAAGGGGTTTCTCCTATGCAGATTAATTGGTTGTCTGTTTAATATAAGGAATACAATTATCCTTATAATTGGGGCAGCAGCCTGCACCATCATTTAACTTCCATTTCTTGATCAATATCAGCGCTGGGGAGTGTGCACACTTGTTCACGCATTAGGTGTGGACATTGGTGCACACATTTGGTGATCTGGTTCCATTGTGTTTGCGTATTTATTTATTATAGTATGTTTAACCTTTTTCATGACCACTTATCTTATTTATATTATTTAAATGTTTGATACAGTCTATACTATAGACCGTCTAAAGTGTTACATATTAATTTAATACTGTATTCCATGTTCTGCAGAGTGGTAGACTGTGGATTACATTTAGAAACCCCCCTCTAGAAATCCTGCATTTGCCACTGATCCTGACAATACAGGTTGAGTATCCCATATCCAAATATTCCGAAATACGGAATATTCCGAAATACGGAAATTTTTGAGTGAGACTGAGATTGTGAAACCTTTGTTTTTTGATGACTCAATGTACACAAACTTTGTTTATTACACAAAGTTATTAAAAATATTGTATTAAATGACCTTCAGGCTGTGTGTATAAGGTGTATATGAAACATAAATGAATTGTGTGAATGTAGACACACTTTGTTTAATGTACAAAGTTCTAAAAAATATTGGGTAAAATGACCTTCAGGCTGTGTATAAGGTGTTTATGAAACATAAATGCATTCTGTGCTTAGATTTAGGTCCCATCACCATGATATCTCATTATGGTATGCAATTATTCCAAAATACGGAAAAATCCGATATCCAAAATACCTCTGGTCCCAAGCATTTTGGATAAGGGATACTCAACCTGTATTTGTGAAAGCATCTGCTCCATTTGTGATGCCAAAGTTAGTAGAGGTAGGAACATTAGCCAACTAGGCACCTCCTCCATTTTACGTCATTTGCAGCAAAGACATGACATTTATTGTACAAGATTATAATGTAATTAACACCTCATCATCAACATCCATATTACTTATCGGAGATAGTCCTTCTTAAAATAGTTTTGTGGGGGCCCGAACAAACCAGTCATTTCAGCCAAAAGTGACAGTCCCTGTTGCTGATATGATTGGTTTGTTAAACTGCCACCCTGTCTGTCACTGCAGTGCCATTCTGTTTCCTAGATGTGCCATGTTGGAAGTTTAAATGTCACATGTTTGTGCCACCCACTGCTGTCGCTAAGTTAGTCATCCAGCTACTTCGGTGCAACCTTTTGGCCTAAACTGGATGAAAACAATATTGTGAGCTGTGAGGTGGTTTAAATTGACTGGAAATGAGTGGAAAATGAATGGTATTGAGGTTAATAATACCGTAGGAATAAAAATACCCCCAAATTCTGTGATTTTAGCTGTTTTTATGATTTTTTTTTTTTTTTAAATACAGATCCAAAACAAATACAGATTCAAAACTTGCAAGGGAGGTTTTTTTTTAGCAAAACAAATAAAGATCCAAAACACGAAGAAGATACACGGCGGTATGTAATGCTGTGCAGGATGCTGACCGAACTCATACTTTTTTTTAAAGGGACAATCGCTTAGAAAGCAATGCCTTGTAAGCGATTGTCCCTTTAAAAAAAAGTCAGAGTTCAGCCGGCCTCCCCTGTAAGTGATTGCCCCTTTAAAAAAATGTCCGAGTTCGTCCGGCATCCCGCACAACCGCCGGACTCGGGCGGCATTACATCCTGCCGACAGATCCAAAACAAGAATCCAAGATTTGGGCCAGCGCACATACCTAATGTAGACAATGATATCTATGTATGGTTCCGATGTCTTTAATTCTAGACTAACATCGATGGTGAAAACAGACTGCACACACATGCAAACAGGTGAGCTACCTTTCTAAGCAATTATGCTCAATTTCTATGTTTGTGTACATAAAAAGCACTTACAGTATATTCATGTCTACCAAAAGGTAGTGTATGAAAATTGGTCTTGAAGATATTTTTATGTAATTGTAGTAATTGAAACGGCTTCAAATGTAAAGTGTTAACTATCAGGTATAAACCACACTCATCTCATAATTGGCTCTCCTTAGCAAGCAATTTAACAATTTTTTTTTGTATCCTGATTAAAATAATTTAGTTTCTGATAAAGAAATAAATTATAACAGCTGCGGCTGCAGCGCCGACAACCTTGTGCAGGTGGTGGTGGGGGAGGGGGGACGCTAAGCACATATACACATACATGTGTAGATGTATATAATATATGTGCTGGGGTGTGTCCGGGATCATCAGCGGCGCTGTGTACCACAGCCGCCGTGCGGAACCCAGGACTCAGCATTAGGATTCCCTCTCCGAAGCCCGCCCCCAGATTTCTGTGAACTAGCCAATGAGAGTCTGCGAGCGGGTTTAGGAGACGGAATCCTAATGCCAAGCCCCGAGTTCTGCATGGCGACTGTGGTATACAGCGCCACTGCTTATCTCGGACACATGCCAGCACATATATTACAACATGATACATCTGCCCACATATTTGTTGGTTTTTTTTTTAACATTAAAATGCTCTCCCCATCCCCCACTGACCATTATAATTAATTACATTCCTCAATATCATATCCCCCTTCTCCAACAGCCGAATTACATTTTTCAGCAGAATTAGTCACAGATTGGTCTGGTGAAAAATTGGACAAGTGTGTAGTGAGGATTTGCTGTAGGTCTACAGTAGGATTGTATAAACAATCTGATCTGCGTTCTGATCTGCTGAGGATTGGACAAGTGTGTACACAGTGTGAGAATGTAACCCTTAATAATGAAGAATTGGCAGCATTACGTCAGGAAGCAAGTTCAGGAAAAATAAAAGTAGGCCAAGATCTGGCGAGAGTTGATAGTTGCAACTGTGCTTTGCAGCATGCTAAGGGTGTAGAGGGGGCAGGGGGCTAGGTTGCTGTTTGATCATTACATGTCCTGGCCAGGGATTGAATAGGCGTGGCAAGGGCAGGGGGATGTGTGGTGGATGGTCTGCTGGCCAGTATGTTAGTAATCTTCCTCAGTCCTTCGAGCAAGTCTACCAATACCAGCTTCACACGTGACCCAACTTAGCCCCCATGCTGTATAATGCCGGTAATAGCGGTTATTCAGGTTTGTTATCAAACCAAAAAAGCAAACAAATGGGCAAAACCAAATTGCACTGCAGGTTGGGCAGATGTAACATGTGCAGAGAAATTTATAGGTACATTTACTAAAGGATCTAAGAGTGAAAAGTGGTGATGTTGTCCATAGCAACAAATCAGATTATGTCTATCATTTCTCTATTGCATCCTAGAAAATGATAGACATAATCTGATTGGTTACTATGGGCAATATCACCACTTTTCATTTTTAACACCTTTAGTAAATATACCCCTTAGATTTGGGTGGGGTATATTGTTTCTGCGCAGGGTCAGGGATGTCTTTTCGTATGGGCTCAATGGGCTCTTGCCCAAGGGCCCCGGGGGTATAAGGGATCTAGGCTGATAGATGAGGGTCCCTTCTTTCCAGGGGTACCAGATTTTTGAAAATCGGCCCTGGGGAACCGGAGATATCCGACTTGAAAGCAGTGGTCCCCATCCAAGCCTGTTAATTGCTCTTCCCAGCCAAATATCTCGGGTTCTGTCTGACTTAAAGTTTTTCTGAAGGTATAGTCCTAAAGCTGTGACTCTCCCCTTTTGGTGGACACTGGCAGCTTGTCTCTACTATGGCCAGAACAAGAGATATCAGCCTTCAAGCAGCTGGTCACTGCTCCAGCTCCACACGCCTAATATGCAGTTTTATATTTTCATTGGTGAATTGCTCTGGCTCCTGAACTCTGATCCCCAAGTCCCCAGTACTTTCAGAAAGGTGGTACTGTCTAGTTTTTTTTATCCCATTCAAAGCTAAGAAATACATTTTCATGAACTTGAGATATTTGCAGTCAAGCACGCTGCCCTACCACCGGAAATTGATAAATATTAAGCCCACTCCACTATTCACCTCTCCCCTACGTATTAAACACCCCCTACCACCCTGGAAGTCATGTACTAGGGCTTCTTCATTCAGCCCAATGCCCCCTTCTACAGTTTAGCCCCATCTGTACAGTAAAGGAGTAATTAGCAGAAATTACTGTTCCAGGTCCTACATGCTGAGTAGAAGATAGAACACCCCCTACCGTCCGCGGGACATCAAAGCTGCCGCTGATAGCACCCCCCACCCTTACCGCTGGAGGATGGGTAGGGGGCCCAGTGCATTGCTGTGCCCAGGGGCCTACACTGCTGTTAAGACAGCCCTGCGCAGGGTTAAATACTGCCTGCTTTATTTTGACACTGCAATTTAGATTTCAGTTTGAACACACCCCAACCAAATCTAATGGCATCTTCAGTCGGTATTCACTATTCATGTAGGATATCACATCGTCTGTAAGATGCCTCTTTGTTTACAAATTTTAGCAAGGTCATCATCATAAAATAGCATTCAACCAGACTTGTGTCACTTTCTGCCCCCTGCGTCTCACAGCCACACTATCTCCCACTTGCGCCTCTCAGCCACGCCATCATCTCCTCCCTGCATTTCCTCTCAACCATACCATATTCCCCCTGCGCCTCTCAGACAGCAGTGCAGTGGAAATACCCCATGCATGCACTGTCAAAAGGGGGCATGGAAGTGGGTGTGGCCTTTCAGCCTGACCTTAGTTTTTATCACTCTATCACTTGAAAAGGGGCAAGTTGGAAAGAGGCATGGCTTCACGAGAATGCCGCTGTCGTGAGCCACACATCCCGTTTTCCGTCACTATGGGGCATGGCCAGCACTCTGTGAGCTGCTGGCATGCCCCCAGTCCCTCTGTCTCCTGTGAATAGACGCAATGTGCATATGCACAGCGTCTATTCACCGCTGTTCTGCTAAGCAGGGCAGCAAGTGACAGGTGCCTCCCAACGGCCCCACCCCCACCGCGAGACACTGCTGCTCGCGGGTGGTACAGCTGGACAGTCCCAAAATAGCAGGACTGTCCCGCGAAAATCGGGACAGTTGGGAGGTACGAGTATGCTCCACGTGAACCTTTTTTTTACATCACTGCTCTCCCATCCCAATACACTAGAGCCAATACAGAGAGGAGGACAGCACACTTTCCTCATCCTTAGCCCCTTAACTGGAATGTGCTCTGACCTTCTTGCATTTTTTAGAGGAGAAGGTCAGATGACAAGCCCACAGGTTCCAGAGCTGTAACCCTTCTTTTGCTCCCAGTTGGGTGGGAGTTTTAATATATTAATTGGCATATGTAGTGAGCAAGAGGAAGCTGCATGCACCACTTAAAACTGTCCCACACGGGTAACTGCCCACTTCGCGGGTTACTGCCCACTTCACTTTGAGCCCTATCCCTATTCAGTCATTGCCAAATACTCCATACTGCTATTAGGATGAACCTACCTGAAAAGAGCCTGTACATTTACTACCCTCAGATCACCTGAAACCGGTCAAACATAAAATATATTTTAAGTTACAGCATGATGGTTGATGTTTCATACATAAGGTGGGTACACACTGGAAGATATATCTGCCGATCAATTGATTGGCAGATATATCAATTGATCGGGCAGTGTGTTGAGCATACACACTGGACGATCCGTCGGGGACTGACGTCATTAACTGGGCGGGCGTGTACACACACTCGCCCAGTTCAGCTGTCACTCACCGCCGGCCGCCGCAGCATGTGTACGGGCGGTCGGCTGACCGCCCGTACACACACAGCGACGCACCAATATATCGGTAGATATATTGGCCGTCGGCTGTGCTGCGGGGCCGACGTGATACGTCTGTGAACGACGGAGTTCACAGACGTATCTGCCGTACACACTGACCGACGGACCTGCGATATATATCGGCCGTTCAAAAGAACGGCCTATAAATCGGACAGTGTGTACGGGCCTATAGTATAGGAGTACTGTAATTAGTAGAAATTACTGCTTCAAGTGGAAGATAGAACACCCCATACTGCTCGTGGGGCATCAATGCTGCCACTGATAGCACCCCCCACCCCTACCACTGGTGGATGGGTAGGGGCTCCAGTGCATTGCTTTGCCCAGGGGCCTACATTTCTGTTAAGACGGCGCTGCCTCCTCGCATATTAAACACCGCCTACCACCCTGGAAGTCATGTACCAGGGCCACTTCATTCAGCCCAATGTCCCCTTCTACAGTTTAGTATTCTCCCTCCCGCCCCATCTCCCACCGGGTTGGGTATGTGTGGCCAGCGGTCAGGAGACCGCTGGTTACAATACCAATGGCGGGATCCCGGCATTTAGATGCCCGGCGGGGAAACAAGTGCAACAAAGCCCCTTGTGGTCGCCACAGGTTCTATTCCTACTCTATGGGTGTTGTGGACACCCACGAGTGGGAATAGTCCCTGTTGGTCGGCATGCCGACTGTCGGGATGTTGAGGGTTTGGGATGTAGGTGCCGGTATTGTGACTGGAAGTCTCCTGACCGCCGGTCACATAACTACATCCCCTCCCACCATCTATGCAGTAAAGGAGTAATTAGCAGAAATTACTGCTCCAGGTCCTGCATGCTGAGAGGAAGATAGAACATCCCCTACCGCCACTGGACATCACAGCCACCGCCGATAGCACCCTTCACTTCCACGGCTGGAAGATGGGTATGGGCCCCAGTGTTTGGCTTTGGCCAGGGGCCTACACTGCTGTTAAGACGGCCCTGTACACAGCTGAGAAAGCAACCCCAAGTCACAGGAACAGTGCAGTTATAAATCCAACTCCATATATTTGCCTAGTGAAAGCTTCCAGACTAAGGGGACAATTCACAGTTGGTCACAGATTTTGCAACCTTAGCAAAATATGCGACCACTAAAATCACATGCTGGGGACCACTCAGCACAGGGCAAGGCCACCCAGCATGTGTGGCCACGATGCGCGATCGCTTCACAAAAACCTCAAATGGAGGTTGACCTCTGCCGACGCTGGATGGCTGCATATAAAGGCAGTCCAGCGCCATGTTTCTTATTGCTGGAAATGCAAGCGATGTCATCAGGCTGCTCTGAAAACAACCATTATATGCCTGCATTTCCCGCTCCCCTCCCCCCGAACGCTGTGTTGCCACCACTGGCCGCTCGTCGCCTGTCAATGACTATGCAACCGCATCCTTCCGGGATGTGATTGCATAGTGAAGGACCGCTGCACATGCGCAGACTCCCAAGACACAGCCATGCATGCAATTGCTTCGGCTGCGTCCACCTCTGAATAAGGCCCTAAATCTGCAAAGTCAGTACTTTACCAGGCTACCTTATACAAGGGGTGTGTGCCAGGCCATTGTTCGGGTTTTGTGTTTTGGTTGTGGATCTGTATCTCCTTTGTATTTTGGATCTGTATTGGGTTTGCCAAAACCGCCCTTGCATGTTTTGGATCTGTATTGGTTCTGGATCTGTAGTAAAACAAAAAAAAATTATAATAAAAAAGACAGCTAAAATCCCAAAATGTTGGCCTGTTTTTGTTCCTACAGTATTATTAACCTAAATAACATTCATTTCCACTCATTTCCAGTCAGTTTTGACCACCTCACACCTCCCAATATCATTCACCAACACGCCTGGCTGGCTAAACTAAGCAACAGAGCAGCGGCACAAACACATGGCAGTTATTTCTGTTTAAAAATGTTTTAGAAATTAGTAGTGACGAGCGGGTTCGGTTCCTCGGAATCCGAACCCGCCCGAACTGCACCTTTTTTTTACACGGATCCGAGCGACTCGGATCCTCCCGCCTTGCTCGGTTAACCCGAGCGCGCCCGAACGTCATCATCCCGCTGTCGGATTCTCGCGAGACTCGGATTCTATATAAGGAGCCGCGCGTCGCCGCCATTTTTCACACGTGCATTGAGATTGATAGGGAGAGGACGTGGCTGGCGTCCTCTCCGTTGTATTAGAAAAAAAAAAAACTGAGTGACTTAGTTTTAATTGTGGGGAGGATTGGGGACGGGGAGCAGCTGTTAGGGAGTACAGTGCAGGGTTTTGAGTTTAATCCGTTGTTTCTCTGCCTGAAAAAAAACGCTCCACCATATCTGTGCTCACTCAGTGTGCTGGACTGCTGCATGATATATCTGTGCTGAGTGCACTGCTCACACTGCCTAATTGTGGGGACTGGGGAGCAGTTATAGCAGGAGTACAGTGCACAGTTTTGCTGACAGTGACCACCAGTCCAGTATACGTTTGTCTGCCTGAAAAACACTGTGGTGTTTTTTTTTTTTCCTTCATGCTAGTTTGTTTAGCAGTCTGCTGACAGTGTCCACCAGGTCCGTTATACAGTATATTATATATATAATTAAGCACTAAGCAGCAGTACGGTAGGCCACGGCTGTACCTACCTCTGTGTCGTCAGTGCACTCGTCGTCCATAAGTATAAGTAATACTATACTATCCATCCATCTACATTGTATACCTGTGGTGTTTTTTTTTCTTTCTTCATAGTCATACTAGTTTGTTTAGCAGTCTGCTGACAGTGTCCACCAGGTCCGTTATACAGTATATCATATATATAAGCACTAAGCAGCAGTACGGTAGGCCACGGCTGTACCTACCTCTGCGTCGTCACTCGTCGTCCATAAGTATAAGTAATACTATACTATCCATCCATCTACATTGTATACCTGTGGTGGCTTTTAGTTGTGCGCAAAATATGGAGAACAAAAATGTGGAGGTTAAAAAAATAGGGAAAGATCAAGATCCACTTCCACCTCGTGCTGAAGCTGCTGCCACTAGTCATGGCCGAGACGATGAAATGCCATCAACGTCGTCTGCCAAGGCCGATGCCCAATGTCATAGTACAGAGCATGTAAAATCCAAAACACAAAAGATCAGTAAAAAAAATGATCCAAAAATCAAAATTAAAAGCGTCTGAGGAGAAGCGTAAACTTGCCAATATGCCATTTACGACACGGAGTGGCAAGGAACGGCTGAGGCCCTGGCCTATGTTCATGGCTAGTGGTTCAGCTTCACATGAGGATGGAAGCACTCATCCTCTCGCTAGAAAAAAGAAAAGACTTGCGGCAAAAGCACAGCAAAGAACTGTGCGTTCTTCGAAATCCCAAATCCCAAAGGAGAGTCCAATTGTGTCGGTTGCGATGCCTGACCTTCCCAACACTGGACGGGAAGAGCTTGCGCCTTCCACCATTTGCACGCCCCCTGCAAGTGTTGAAAGGAGCACCCGCAGTCCAGTTCCTGATAGTGAAATTGAAGATGTCAGTGTTGAAGTACACCAGGATGAGGATATGGGTGTTGCTTGGGCTGGGGAGGAAATTGACAAGGAGGATTCTGATGGTGAGGTGGTTTGTTTAAGTGAGGCACCCGGGGAGACACCTGTTGTCCGTGGGAGGAATATGGCCATTGACATGCCTGGTGAAAATAGCAAAAAAATCAGCTCTTCAGTGTGGAAGTATTTCAACAGAAATGCGGACAACAGGTGTCAAGCCGTGTGTTGCCTTTGTCAAGCTGTAATAAGTAGGGGTAAGGACGTTAACCACCTCGGAACATCCTCCCTTATACGTCACCTGCAGCGCATTCATAATAAGTCAGTGACAAGTTCAAAAACTTTGGGCGACAGCGGAAGCAGTCCACTGACCAGTAAATCCCTTCCTCTTGTAACCAAGCTCGCGCAAACCACACCACCAACTCCCTCAGTGTCAATTTTTTCCTTACCCAGGAAAGCCAATAGTCCTGCAGGCCATGTCACTGGCAAGTCTGACGAGTCCTCTCCTGCCTGGGATTCCTCCGATGCATCCTTGAGTGTAATGCCTACTGCTGCTGGCGCTGCTGTTGTTGCTGCTGGGAGTCGATCGTCATCCCAGAGGGGAAGTCGGAAGACCACTTGTACTACTTCCAGTAAGCAATTGACTGTCCAACAGTCCTTTGCGAGGAAGATGAAATATCACAGCAGTCATCCTGCTGCAAAGCGGATAACTGAGGCCTTGACAACTATGTTGGTGTTAGACGTGCGTCCGGTATCCGCCGTTAGTTCACAGGGAACTAGACAATTTATTGAGGCAGTGTGCCCCGTTACCAAATACCATCTAGGTTTTACTTCTCTAGGCAGGCGATACCGAGAATGTACACGGACGTCAGAAAAAGACTCACCAGTGTCCTAAAAAATGCAGTTGTACCCAATGTCCACTTAACCACGGACATGTGGACAAGTGGAGCAGGGCAGACTCAGGACTACATGACTGTGACAGCCCACTGGGTAGATGTATTGCCTCCCGCTGCAAGAACAACAGCGGCGGCACCAGTAGCAGGATCTCGCAAACGCCAACTCGTTCCTAGGCAGGCTACGCTTTGTATCACCGCTTTCCAGAATACGCACACAGCTGAAAACCTCTTACGGCAACTGAGGAAGATCATCGCAGAATGGCTTACCCCAATTGGACTCTCCTGGGGATTTGTGACATCGGACAAAGCCAGCAATATTGTGCGCGCATTACATCTGGGCAAATTCCAGCACGTCCCATGTTTTGCACATACCTTGAATTTGGTGGTGCAGAATTATTTAAAAAACGACAGGGGCGTGCAAGAGATGCTGTCGGTGGCCAGAAGAATTGCGGGCCACTTTCGGCGTGCAGGCACCGCGTACAGAAGACTGGAGCACCACCAAAAAAACCTGAACCTGCCCTGCCATCATCTGAAGCAAGAGGTGGTAACGAGGTGGAATTCAACCCTCTATATGCTTCAGAGGATGGAGGAGCAGCAAAAGGCCATTCAAGCCTATACATCTGGCCACGATATAGGCAAAGGAGGTGGAATGCACCTGTCTCAAGCGCAGTGGAGAATGATTTCAACGTTGTGCAAGGTTCTGCTGCCCTTTGAACTTGCCACACGTGAAGTCAGTTCAGACACTGCCAGCCTGAGTCAGGTCATTCCCCTCATCAGGCTTTTGCAGAAGAAGCTGGAGGCATTGAAGGAGGAGCTAAAACAGAGCGATTCCGCTAGGCATGTGGGACTTGTGGATGGAGCCCTTCATTCGCTTAACCAGGATTCACGGGTGGTCAATCTGTTGAAATCAGAGCACTACATTTTGGCCACCGTGCTCGATCCTAGATTTAAAACCTACGTTGGATCTCTCTTTCCGGCAGACACAAGTCTGCAGGGGTTCAAAGAACTGCTGGTGAGAAAATTGTCAAGTCAAGCGGAACGCGACCTGTCAACATCTCCTCCTTCACATTCTCCCGCAACTGGGGGTGCGAGGAAAAGGCTACGAATTCCGAGCCCACCCGCTGGCGGTGATGCAGGGCAGTCTGGAGCGACTGCTGATGCTGACATCTGGTCCGGACTGAAGGACCTGCCAACGATTACTGACATGTCGTCTACTGTCACTGCATATGATTCTCTCACCATTGAAAGAATGGTGGAGGATTATATGAGTGACCGCATCCAAGTAGGCACGTCAGACAGTCCGTACGTATACTGGCAGGGAAAAGAGGCAATTTGGAGGCCCTTGCACAAACTGGCTTTATTCTACCTAAGTTGCCCTCCCTCCAGTGTGTACTCCGAAAGAGTGTTTAGTGCCGCCGCTCACCTTGTCAGCAATCGGCGTACGAGGTTACTTCCAGAAAATGTGGAGAAGATGATGTTCATTAAAATGAATTATAATCAATTACTCCATGGAGACATTCACCAGCAGCAATTGCCTCCAGAAAGTACACGGGGATCTGAGATGGTGGATTCCAGTGGGGACGAATTAATAATCTGTGAGGAGGGGGATGTACACAGTGAAAGGGGTGATGAATCGGACGATGATGATGAGGTGGACATCTTGCCTCTGTAGAGCCAGTTTGTGCAAGGAGAGATTGATTGCTTCTTTTTTGGTGGGGGCCCAAACCAACCAGTCATTTCAGTCACAGTCGTGTGGCAGACCCTGTCGCTGAAATGATGGGTTGGTTAAAGTGTGCATGTCCTGTTTATACAACATAAGGGTGGGTGGGAGGGCCCAAGGACAATTCCATCTTGCACCTCTTTTTTCTTTCATTTTTCTTTGCGTCATGTGCTGTTTGGGGAGTATTTTTTAGAAGGGCCATCCTGCCTGACACTGCAGTGCCACTCCTAGATGGGCCAGGTGTTTGTGTCGGCCACTTGGGTCGCTTATTTTACTCACACAGCTACCTCATTGCGCCTCTTTTTTTTCTTCTTTGCGTCATGTGCTGTTTGGGGAGTAGTTTTTGGAAGGGCCATCCTGCCTGACACTGCAGTGCCACTCCTAGATGGGCCAGGTGTTTGTGTCGGCCACTTGGGTCGCTTATCTTACTCACACAGCTACCTCATTGCGCCTCTTTTTTTTCTTCTTTGCGTCATGTGCTGTTTGGGGAGTAGTTTTTGGAAAGGCCATCCTGCCTGACACTGCAGTGCCACTCCTAGATGGGCCGGGTGTTTGTGCCGGCCCTTGGGTCGCTTATCTTACTCACACAGCTACCTCATTGCGCCTCTTTTTTTTCTTCTTTGCGTCATGTGCTGTTTGGGGAGTATTTTTTGGAAGGGCCATCCTGCCTGACACTGCAGTGCCACTCCTAGATGGGCCAGGTGTTTGTGTCGGCCACTAGGGTCGCTTAGCTTACTTACACAGCTACCTCATTGCGCCTCTTTTTTTCTTTGCGTCATGTGCTGTTTGGGGAGTATTTTTTGGAAGGGCCATCCTGCCTGACACTGCAGTGCCACTCCTAGATGGGCCAGGTGTTTGTGTCGGCCACTTGTGTCGCTTAGCTTAGCCATCCAGCGACCTCGGTGCAAATTTTAGGACTAAAAATAATATTGTGAGGTGTGAGGTGTTCAGAATAGACTGAAAATGAGTGGAAATTATGGTTATTGAGGTTAATAATACTATGGGATCAAAATGACCCCCAAATTCTATGATTTAAGCTGTTTTTTAGGTTTTTTTGTAAAAAACACCCGAATCCAAAACACACCCGAATCCGACAAAAAAAATTCGGTGAGGTTTTGCCAAAACGCGTTCGAACCCAAAACACGGCCACGGAACCGAACCCAAAACCAAAACACAAAACCCGAAAAATTTCAGGTGCAAATCCCTAGAAATTAGTAATGTATTAGCAATAACCAATCGAAACAACTCACAAGTACGATCAATAGAAAGCAATCCAACACAGAAATTTCCTGATAATCGTGTGTAGAATATCATTGCTCTAAAGTAGTTAACAAACAGCAAAACCATGTGTAAAATAGCAACTGCAGACATTGATGCCCCCTACACAAGTGCCCCCAGCATATGCCTCTTCTCAGTGCCCAGTCTGTACATCCCTCCTGGGGGCCCTGGGTTACTGAGGACTGGCACTCTGTGCCCATGTAAAGCCCCAATTAATCAGCTTTTTTGTCGCGCAGCTCCCCAAAATCTCCCCAATCACAAAAAAACAGCATTCCGTACCTGCGTAGTACAGTGCGGAATTCTTTGGGGGTTACAATGCTGGTCGTATAAAGCGCAGGTTGTATACAGTGTGGGGCAGACATAGTGCGGGTTATAGTGTTACAGTGCAGGTTGGATACAGAGCAGGTTGGATACAATGCAGGTTACAGTGTGGGTCAGATACAGGGCAGATGGATAAGTGTGGGTTGGATACAGTGTGGGTCAGATACAGTGCAGATTACAGTGCGGGTTGGATACAGTGCAGGTCAGAGTGCGTATTGGATGTAGTGCAGGTTACAGTGTAGGTCGAATACAATGTGCATTGACTACAGTGCCGGTTGGATACAGTTCATGATACAGTGCAGTTCGAATACAGTGTGGGATACAGTTCGGATCAGATACAGTGCAGGTTGGAGTGCGGGTTGGATACAGTGGATACAGTGCACGTCGAATACAGTGTGGGATACAGTTCGGATCAGATACAGTGCAGGTTGGAGTGCGGGTTGGATACAGTGTGGGTTGGCTATAGTGCAAGGTCAGATACAGTGTGTGTTGGATACAGTTCGAGATACAGTGCAGGTCGGATACAACAATAGTGCACTTACTGTGGCAGGGAATGTCGGCATTGTCCTCAACTGGGGTGCCAGTGGTGTCGGCAGTGTGAGGGTGCCGGCAGTGTCCTCAATGTGGGTATGCCGGTGGTGTCGGCAGTGGGGGTGATGGCGGTGTTCTCAGTGCAAGGGTTTGGTGGTGTCGGCAATGTAGGTGCAGGCGGTGTCCTCAATGCGAGGGTGTGGCCGGAGAGACAAGCCAGCCACACGTGTAATGGCGTCTGCGGCACTGAAGGGGTTAACCCTCGTGCCCAGCGCCATGTTGCGGACTGTTTAAAAGTTTGTTGAATGATGTGTTTTAACATGTCATATGTAGTGCTCTGTGCACCATTGCAGGAAGACCTGTTTAAATGTATTTATTTTATATTCAAGACAGGCTTGGTGTATATTTAAAGGGAAACACGTGTTTAAATGAAATGTATTTAAAGGAAAAAATGCAGTTACTTTAGATGTCTGAAAAGGCATCTCTTATCCTCTGGAAATAGGAAGGGGCATGCTAATGGCTCCGTGCTAGCAGAGAGGTGTGAAGGACAATACCTTTTGATGTGTAAGTTCCTTAGAGAGAGATGCTAATCACTGGGTTTATGGGCTTGGAACTTGTTTCATGTACCTGATTTAATTGACATACGAACGACCTATGCAGGAAGGAAGACTATTTGTATTGTAGCCATTCCTGTTGTAATCTTAAACACTGGGATTGCCTGGAGATGTGAATGACCAGAAACATCTGTATTTTGAAGATATGTGATAAATTTATCAATAGTGAATGTTAATCTGATACCAAACGTTGTCTGGGTGACAGGAAGGAGGATATTGTTTTATTGCACTTATATCCTTGTAAAATGTAATTTATTGGTATTTTGTAAAATAACCTGATTGGTTGGAGAAGACAGGGAGGGCTTACCCCCCTGTGGTACTGTGTGGAAAACTGACATAAAAAGGAGACCTGCGTGCCTCCAGAGTAGTTATACCATCTTATTCTGCTGGAACATCTTGCTGTATGCTGTTGCCCCTAGCAATAGGGAAGAGTTCTCTTTAGAACTATATTTGAGCAAATAAACATCATTGCCTCAAGAAGATTGCTTCATCTTGTGACCAACAGGGTTAGGCCAAACCTAGCCCCGTCCTCCGGCTGTCCAGGGAAGCACCTAACGTCTCCAAGCTCCGCCTTCCGCCAGCTACCGGTAGAGGCCTAGCAAGTGGCTAGTGGGGATTCGTCGACACCACACAGGTGTGGTAAAGCAGTGCGTCGGCACATACAGAGCAGAACCGTGGTTCCAAACGCCACGGCAGGTTAGGAGTTTGGTGGTGGCAGCGAGAACCCGCCCACAGCGCAGTGGGTGGAGTCAGTAACAGGCGGTTACTGACGGTAAGCGGGAATCCCCTATGTGGTCAGGCCTCGTGCGGCTTGACCTTCCATTCTGTGCGCAGTCAACGGGACGCGGAAGCTGCGAGTGCTTTCGTACGGTATCGTCCTGTCACAGAAATTGGTGGCATAGTGGTGGGATATTCCCAGGCGGCTTTTCATCACCCGATTGGAGAAGCCGAGTTACTCAGGAGAGGAGTAACTGCAGCGCAGGAGAACGCACAAGATGGCGGAATTCAGCGGAATGTCCAAGGAGGATCTGGAGATCGTATGCCAGGGGAAGGGTGTGGATATCCCTTCCAACGCGTCCAGAAGCGTCATGAAGGCGGCGCTCAGGAGCGTGGAGGAGTCTCATCGGGCGGAGGTGGAAAGCACTGACGGCGTCAGCATTGCAGAGGACGGCCCAACAGTGGACCTTCGTAAGGAACCGGTGAGAACCACAAGCCCCGCCCTCTCTCACAGCAGCAATGTTTCCCAGCAATCCCTAGCAGGGCCAGGATCCCAACGTCCCAGGGGGGGCGGCCCGGATACCCTAGCAGATCGGCTAGCGGAATTGGGGGAAAGGGCAACGGAGCAAGAACGCATGCTTGTCATTCGGATGTGGCATGCGGAGCGGGCACCACAGGCCGTGGTACCCCGGGAGCCGTTGTCAGCTGTTGTACACAGATCAGGACGTATTCAGTTTGCCAAGTTTGCAGACAGTGATGGGGACATTGATGGACATTTACAAGTTTTTGAAAGGACTTGCAAATTACATGATCTACCCAAGTCAGAGTGGGTGAGACACCTTGTGCCCACTCTGCATGGAGAGGCCTTGGAGGCCTATCGAGGAGTGGCGACGGAGGACTGTGGGAACTACGACGAAGTCGAGAAGGCCCTCCTCCAGCGATTCTTCATCACTCCCGAGTCTTACAGGAAGAAATTCAGAGACTTGCCCAAGAATCCTAGCAGCACCCATGAGCAGTTCGCCACCCAGCTGCGGCAGTACGTGGTGAAGTGGGTGAAGGATTCGGAAGCCACTACATGGGACGCACTGATCGACCTGATCTGCAGGGAGCAGTTCTACCGCCGGTGCGCCCAAGAAGTGAAGGAGTGGGTGCTAGATCGGGAGCCACCCAGCTTAAAGATGGCTGCCCAATTAGCCGACAAGTATGTGGCAATTCGGCCACGGGGGCAGAAGCGCCCCGCCAGCAGCCAGCTCCAACAGACTGTACCACCAGGGGGACACCCCTCTTCAGCTCATCACTCCCAAAGACAAGCATCATCCAACCCGGGTGCTCTTGGCCAGCAACCGCACCGCAGCGTCCCTGCAACTGATCAGAGATCATCGGTGCCACGACTGGAGAAAAAGTGCTACGGCTGTGGGAAAATCGGACATCTGAGGATGAACTGTCCTGCATTCCAAGCACCCCAGACTCGTGCCCCAAATCCGAGTGCTGGAGCCCGGATCGCTTGTTTGACGAGAGGAGATGAGCCTACAGAGACTGTTCCCCCTCCAGTCAGTCCGATGGAGTGTGGCGAGAGACAGGTGTACTCTGCGGAGAGAGTCACCTGCATGGCCAAACAGCCCCTACACAACATGTGGAGGCACCTGCAGCCAGTCCACGTGGGACCCCTGCAGGGAGAAGGCCTAAGAGACTCTGGGGCCTCAATCACTGTGGTGAGCCCCCACCTTATAGATCCTGCTGCAGTATTGCAGGGTCGCACTGCCACGGTCACCCTGGCAGAAGGAACAGAAAAAGCGGTTCCCATGGCAAGAGTCTACCTGGACTGGGGAGCTGGACCAGAGTTGCGAGAAGTTGCCGTCATGGATGGTCTCCCAACTGATGTGGTCCTAGGAAATGATCTGGGTGGTGGGATCGTCACTACGTTTGTTGGCGCCATTCCCCGGAGTCAAGTTCCAAAACCACCGTTGACATCAGCTACTCCAGCACAGCCCAGCCCAGAGGAAAAGACTACAGCTGCTAGACAACTGCCAGCACAGCCAACCACAGCATCAACCAGCCCAGAGGAAAAGATTACAGCGGCTAGATCAGTACATCGACCCCGCATGCCTTTTACCTCTGGTATGCCTACGTCCCCTAGCAACGCAGAGGATGTCGGTTCCAGCTCGTGTGATCCTGTGGGGGTGCCCAATGATGCTCCTGACCCAAGTGGTTTGCCAACTCCAGCGGTGAGTATGAGAAACCACACTGACTTTTCCATGACTGACCCCTACCAGACTGACCCTAGTAGTCCCCACCTAGATCCCCCTGTAGTGTGTCCCAATTTAGGAGAGATTGAGGGCCGCAGGCAGGAGTTTAGGGAGGCTCAACTCTCTGACCCATCCCTGAAAGGCATGAGGCGCCACTCTGGCAGCGGCCTTGACAGGGTTGGGGTGGGAAGTTTGACCTGGCGGGAAGGGTTAAGGTACAGGGTAGCCAGGAAAGTGGGAGGGGATAGACCAGATAGGGAATGTGTCCAACTGGTCCCCTCAGGGAACTTTCCTGCGCAACCGGTGTCGGTTGCCAGCGAAACCCCTTTGGACAGTAACCCGGAGACAGACCGTACCCTGAAGTGCCTGACACAGAGCTTACCCTGGTCTGGAATGTCGGATGACGCCCAGACCAACTGTAAGGCTGGTGCCATGCGTTGGCAGCCGGGGCACTCCAGCGGTTGTGTTGTCTCTGGGCCTCTGCCCATAGGAGAACCCTTGCAGCAAGTTGCTGTGGACATAGCAGGTCCCTTGCCTGTGCACAGTGGATCGGGGAAGACACGGAGCCTCCCTGTAGTGGATGCCACACAGGATCCAGAGGCTGGTGGTCTGGCCGCCATCACTGTGGCACAGGTAGCGGACGAGGAGGGAAGAGTAGGCCTAGGTGACAGGGTAGGTTTCCCGAGTCATAGGTCGACAGAGGAGGATTGGAGGGCAGGTCTGACAGTTAGGGCAGACAGTTGCCAGATAGGTATGACGGAGGTGCAGTGCCTGGGGCACCATGTGGGAGGAGACAGGGGTAGGCCCAACCCAGAGGGGGTGGAGGCAACCAGAGGCTGTCCCCGACCCACATCACCCAGACCGGTACTGACCTTAGAACCTGTAAGGCCTTACGGACATGTTGTCATTGACTTTAGTCCTGTAGTGAACCCCTTGACAGAGATGGCTAGGAAGGGCATTCCCAAGTCAGTGGACTTTGTACCCACTTGCGAGTTGGCATTCCAGTCATTGAAGGAGGCTCGGGTACCCGCTCCAGTGCTGATGGCGCACATTCTTGACCAGGACTGTGTGTTACGAACTATTGCGCCACTGCACGGACTGGGAGCAGTACAGAGCCAGAAAGAGCCATATGGGCAGGAGCACCCTGTGGCCTGGTTGAGCAGTATACTGCTATTGTGGGAGCTGGGGTATGCCACAATTGGGACACCTTGGGTGGCACTTGTTTGTAACTGGCCCCCCACCGTGGTGACTTACCACCTACCTGTTAGGTGGCTGCAACCTACCTTGGGGGAATTGGACAGACTTTTGTGGTGGAGCCTTGAACTTGGACTTCAGGTGGACTATTTGAACATTGTGCACCCACGAAGAGAGGCCCACTGCACTATGGATGAACTGTCTAGGCCGGAGCCTACACACCCTAGGTAGCGTCCCCTTCAACACAAGGGACTGCGGGACCAGGACCCAAATCGTTGGGACATGGGTCCCTGGTTGACCCGCTTGAATGGGGGGGAAGGAATGTGGCCGGAGAGACAAGCCAGCCACACGTGTAATGGCGTCTGCGGCACTGAAGGGGTTAACCCTCGTGCCCAGCGCCATGTTGCGGACTGTTTAAAAGTTTGTTGAATGATGTGTTTTAACATGTCATATGTAGTGCTCTGTGCACCATTGCAGGAAGACCTGTTTAAATGTATTTATTTTATATTCAAGACAGGCTTGGTGTATATTTAAAGGGAAACACGTGTTTAAATGAAATGTATTTAAAGGAAAAAATGCAGTTACTTTAGATGTCTGAAAAGGCATCTCTTATCCTCTGGAAATAGGAAGGGGCATGCTAATGGCTCCGTGCTAGCAGAGAGGTGTGAAGGACAATACCTTTTGATGTGTAAGTTCCTTAGAGAGAGATGCTAATCACTGGGTTTATGGGCTTGGAACTTGTTTCATGTACCTGATTTAATTGACATACGAACGACCTATGCAGGAAGGAAGACTATTTGTATTGTAGCCATTCCTGTTGTAATCTTAAACACTGGGATTGCCTGGAGATGTGAATGACCAGAAACATCTGTATTTTGAAGATATGTGATAAATTTATCAATAGTGAATGTTAATCTGATACCAAACGTTGTCTGGGTGACAGGAAGGAGGATATTGTTTTATTGCACTTATATCCTTGTAAAATGTAATTTATTGGTATTTTGTAAAATAACCTGATTGGTTGGAGAAGACAGGGAGGGCTTACCCCCCTGTGGTACTGTGTGGAAAACTGACATAAAAAGGAGACCTGCGTGCCTCCAGAGTAGTTATACCATCTTATTCTGCTGGAACATCTTGCTGTATGCTGTTGCCCCTAGCAATAGGGAAGAGTTCTCTTTAGAACTATATTTGAGCAAATAAACATCATTGCCTCAAGAAGATTGCTTCATCTTGTGACCAACAGGGTTAGGCCAAACCTAGCCCCGTCCTCCGGCTGTCCAGGGAAGCACCTAACGTCTCCAAGCTCCGCCTTCCGCCAGCTACCGGTAGAGGCCTAGCAAGTGGCTAGTGGGGATTCGTCGACACCACACAGGTGTGGTAAAGCAGTGCGTCGGCACATACAGAGCAGAACCGTGGTTCCAAACGCCACGGCAGGTTAGGAGTTTGGTGGTGGCAGCGAGAACCCGCCCACAGCGCAGTGGGTGGAGTCAGTAACAGGCGGTTACTGACGGTAAGCGGGAATCCCCTATGTGGTCAGGCCTCGTGCGGCTTGACCTTCCATTCTGTGCGCAGTCAACGGGACGCGGAAGCTGCGAGTGCTTTCGTACGGTATCGTCCTGTCACAGAGGGTGCCGGCTTTGTCGGCAGTGTGAGGGTGCTGGCGTTGTCCTCAATGTGGGCATGCTGGTACTGTTGGCAGCGGGGTGTTCAGGTACTGTGGCAGGGGATGTCGGTGTTGTCCTTAATGCGGGTGTCCCAGTGGTTTTCTCATTGCAGGGGTGCAGACGGTGTCCTCATTGCAAGGGTGCCGGCAGTGCGGTTGTCTCAGTGGTGTCCTATGTGCTGGGGGGCCAGTAGTTGTCCTCAGGGGGGGCTGCCGGCGATGTCGGCAGTGCGGGGGTGCCAGTGGTGTAATCTGTGTGGTGGTGCTGGCAGTGTGAGGGTGCTGCTGGTGTCCTCTGTACGGGAGAGCCAGCTGTGTCGGCAGTGTGGGCTGTGCCCTCTGTGTGGAGGTTTCGGCAGTGCGAGGGTATTGGTTGTGTAAGCAATGCAGTAGTGCCTGCGGTGTCTTCAGTGCAGGGGTGTCAGCAAGGCAGGAGTGCTGTAGGTGTCATCAGTGCATGGGTGCCGATGGTGTCCCAGTGGTGTCCTCTATGTGGGGTTGCTGGTGGTGTCAGCAGTGTAGGGGTGCCAGTGGTGTCCTCTGTTCGAGGGTGATGGCTGTGTCGGCCAGTTGTTTTGGCAGTGCTGGCTGTGTCCTCTGTGTGGAGGTGTCAGCAGTGCGGGGATGCTGGTGATGTCCTTTGTGCGGGGGTGCTGGCTGTGTCAGCAGAGCAAGCGGTGTCCTCAGTGTAGGGGTGCTGGCAGTGTCTGCAGTGCGGGAGTGCCAGCGGTGTCCTCAGTGCGGGGGTATTAGCTGTATCGACAGTTCAGGGGTGCCAGTTGGGTCAGCAGAGCAGGGGAGCTGGCAGTGTCCTCAGTGCAGGGGCGTTGGCAGTGTCCTCAGTATGGGGGTGCCGGCAGCTTGGGGAGGGTTGCCGGCATCATGGGCCACAGGGGTGACAGCGGGAGACTCTGCAGGTGGATGGATGGCACTTTCCAAAATCCCATTGAATTGGGTTTACACCGATTGGCTGAGAGCTGTGACAGACAGCTCTCTCAGTCAATCAACGGTAAGCCCATTGTATTCAATGGGACTATGCAAACTGGCGCCCGAGGCAAAACCCGCTGTCGAATCTTGCGGTTTTGCCTTGGGTAGGGATCCGGGGCAGGCAGAGAGACCCGACCGGTGTCTCGGTTCTCTACGAATCCTGGAGGTTTGTGTGGGATCGGTTCTCTGAGAACCGAGCCTGCTCATCTCTAGTCTACATAGACCAGGCATGTCCAAACTGTGGCCCTCCAGATGTTGAGAAACGACACATCCCAGCATGCCCTGACACAGCATTAGCAATCTCTGACAGCAAAACTGTGTCAGGGCAGGCTGGGATGTGTAGTTTCACAACAGCTGGAGGGCCGCAGTTTGGACATGTCTGACCATAGACCCAGAGATTTCTGTCCTAATCAATGTGTGTAAGTTCACAATTGTAGACATATGCATACGCCACTGCACGCACATCTACAACAGAAACATTGCTGCATTGCATGAACATCGGCAGTTGCGTGCAATCATGAATTAGGCACTGTCCTACTTTGTAAATCCCTACACTGGCTCCCCGTAGGACCTGATTCAGAGATGCTTATTGTTGCACAGCCACTGTGTCTTTGGGCCTGATTGACATATGCACGCCACTGCATACTTGTGTACAACAGAAATATTGCTGCATCGCGTGAACATCGGCAGTTGCATACAAACATAAATTAGGCCTTAAATACACTGTCCCACTTTGCAAATCCCTACACTGGCTCCCCGTAGGGCCTGATTCAGAGATGCTTTGTTGTTGCACAGCCACTGTGTCTTTGGGCCCGATTGTGATGCGGTTGGTATTGCACAGCCGCAAGGAAGCAACCGTACAATACCGTACCACAAATATTCTGATGCTACAGAAGGCATCTATAGGAAACAGGAGCCTCCTGAGATCCAAGTGCTAATCGCATCACCATCGTGGCCAGTGGCGTAACTAGAAATTTTTCTCCCCAAAGCCAAAAAATTCTTCGGCGCCCCTCCCCCCCCTAGTAAAGGGACAAATATGCGCGCGCCGCCAAAAGGGTGTGTGGCTTCGTTGAAATGGGCGTGGCTTCATATAAAGGGGCGTGGCATTGCAGGAAAAGACTACCTTATACCCCAGTTTTGCAAGCTGAACGCCCAGACGTTAGCCACCACAGGAAAGAAAAATAATCCTGATTCATGCCCCTTACATTATTTGTCATTTTTCCTCCTTATAGTAATGCCCAGTATACATTATGCCACATACTGCAATGGCCCTTAGACATTATGCCACACACAATAATGCACATGACACAATATGCACACACTGTAATGCCCCCGACACATTATGCCACACACCGTAATGCCTGTGACACATTATGACAGGAATCGCAATGCCCTTATACATTATGCTACACACTGCAATGCCCCTGATACATTATAGCACATACAATGTCTGTGACACATTATGACACACACCGCAATGACCCTGAGACATTATACCACATACCACAATGCTCGTGATATAGTATACAACACACCGTAATGCCTGACACATTATGACACACACCGCAATGTCCGTGATACATTATGCCACACACCGTAATGCCCATTACACATTAAGTTCTACAGTAAGGCTTCTAATTACTTTTAAATTACCTGCTCGTTGCCAGGTGTTTCATGCTCTTGGTTCCATGCACGGTGCCAGGGATTTTCATGCTCAGAGTGTCATGCTCGTTGCCAGGGGTTTCATGCACTGGGTGTCATGCTCGTTGCTAGGGGGTAGTGCTTGTTGGTAGGGCCGTGCTCCCAGTGCCACATATGCCCCCAGTGCCAGATATTCCCCCACAGTGCCAGGTACATGCCCCCAGTGCCAAATATACCCCCCCAGTGCCACATATGCCCCCAGTGCCAGGTATTTGCCCCCAGTGCCAGATATTCCCCCACAGTGCCACATATGCCCCCTCAGTGCCTGCTCCCCCCAGTGCCAGATATTCCCCCACAGTGCCAGGTATATGCCCCCAGTGCCAGATATTCCCCCACAGTGTCACATAAGCCCCCTCAGTACCTGCTCCCCTCAGTGCCAGATATTGCCCCACAGTGCCAGGTATATGCCCCCAGTGCCAGATATTTCTCCACACAATGCCAGATATTCCCCCACAGTGCCGCCAGGTACATGCCCTCAGTGCCAGATATTCCCCCACAGTGCCTGCTCCCCTATTCTCCCCCCCCCCCCCCGCCGCTCCTTTGTGTTGGAGGGACACGGAGGGCACAGCGCGCGCCTCTCCCGTGTCCTTCCTGGCTCTCCTGCGGGTCTAATAAAGGAAGTGCCGGTTTGTGAGCCAATCAGAGCTCACGAACGGCACTTCCTTTATTAGACCAGCCGGAGAGCCAGGAGGGACACTGGAGAGGCGCACGCGGTGCCCTCCGTGTCCCTCCAACACAGCAGCGGAGGGAAGGAGACCGCAGATTGACATGCGGACGCTCGTCCGCATGTCAATCTGTTCTAAGTCAGTGGCGCCCCCGCAGCCCTTCGCCCCAAGCCACCGCGAGGACTGCGGGGGCAGTAGTTACGCCACTGATCGTGGCCATTGGTCACAGCCCTTGACCAGTCTGCATAAGTTGAAGTTACTCAGACTAGCTGTTGGAACTACTGGGATGGGTCATATACCAGGGTCCGCTAAGGCAGATTCTGGGCTTGGCACTCCTACAAAATGGGGGTGACATGCCCCCATTTTGTAGAATGGTCCTGGTTGCATCCCCCGCTCTGCTCCCCAAATGCAGCAGTAAGTCAATCATGGTTAGACTCCACCTCTAAATCAGGTCCTATATTAAATACACATTATTTATATTTTACAGAATTTTGCTACAGTATTTTGACTTTTAAATTCTTATATCACAGTACAATGCTACCAAGCAATTCCCCAGTGGGCCCCAGTGTTTTAAGGTCCCATCCCTTTCTCAGAGGAGATGGGGCTTAGCAGTTGCAATAGGGGGTTTGAGCAGTGGCGTGCGGTAGGGTGAGGCAGAGCCTTTCCTGTCATACTATCGTTTAAACCAGAGTTTTGACTGTATAAAGTATATTAAAAATACAAAAAAATATATTATAAATATCTTCTTTTCATTATTATAATGATTTTTATAGTCACATCTCTGGAGTAAAAAGTCTATGGCAGGTGAGGCAGTGCTTCACCTTCTTACCTTTCCCGCACATCTCTGAAATCTCACCAAAATTCCAGCAGTATATACTGCTGCACCTGTGTATAATGCCCACATGACCCCTTTGGCTCAGAAATTGTGTGTAAATCTGGCTTTGGTACTAGCCAGCACCTCCGCAGCCATTTACCTCACCGCACATCCCTGGGTTTGAGGGGGCGCTGCCCTGCATATTCTGGCTGTGTCAGAACACAGGGGCCCCGCTGTTGAACATTAATTACTGGCAGCTGGTTCCTACCTGAGCTACAGATGCACAAGTACTCCCTCCCCTCTGATACCCCGCCCCATCACCCTGAGTCCCCATCCTGTTTGCTCCTCCCTTTATGTAAAGTATATTCAACTACTCCCTCCTATCCCTGCATGTGACCCTGCTCGTGAGTCTCTGCCCCTTCCTCTCCTGTAGCATGTCTCTGTATTCCTCCTGGAGTCCTGTCACAGAGAATTGCAGACACAGGACACTCTGGAGCTCCACATGGACCAGACAGATCTTCCCTCTGAACAGTTAAATGTCAGCTGAGGTGTGAAAATGTTTTAATGTTATCTAGGTTGATGTTATACAGTATTTATGCAATGGGGATTGGTGTATTTTTTTCCAAGGGGAGATGGTGAGAGTTTTAATACTGTCTGTGGTGAAGGAGGGTGCATTAATGTTGTGGGGGGTTGTATTAATATTATCTATGTTATATGTGGGTCACTGCAATGCTCTATGGATTATGTGGCAGTCACTGAGTTGTCTCTGTGTTGTATAGTCGTCATTTCATTGATCTTTGTATTATATGATGTGCACTGTGATGCTTCCTGCATTATATGGTGATCACTGTGTTGTCTCTGTATTAAATGGCAATCACTGCTTTGCTCTCTGGATTATATTGCATTTCCTGCAATGCTCTCTGTATTATATAGCAGTCACTGCTATGTTTAGAAAGTAAGCTTTTACAAGCAGGGCCCTCTTCCCTAATGTGGTTTTACGTCTCTTACTTAACCTATCTTCTTTTCAATACTCCCTTTGACGGCACCAAATCCTTCAGTTTTCTGCCACCCTGATACTTATTTCAGTGCTGTTTACTGACGTAGCTATGTTTATATACCCTGTACTTGTCCTATATTGTATTGAATTGTAAGTCACTGTCTTCATGTTTTGCTTACTTGTTTACTCTGTAATTGGGTGCTGCAGATCCCATGTGGCGCCATATAAGGGCTAATAATAATAATGTTCTCTGTATTATATGGCAGTCACTGCAATCTTCTCTGAATTATATGGTGATCACTGCAATGCTCTTTCCATTATATAGCGGTTACTGCATTGCATCTCTTTACTATATAGTTTTCACTGTGTTGCTCTCTGTATTACATGGCAGCCACTGTTGTATATGGAAGTCACTGCGTTGCTCTCTGCATTATATGGTGGGCATTGCAGTGCTTCCTGCATTATATGGCAGTCACTGCAACGCTCTCTGTATAATACGTTGGGCATTGCAACACTCTCTGCCACACCTCTTTAGCTTTGTGCCACCTCCCTTCATTTGGCCCTTACCACTGCATTCCCCACAACACTAACAAACACTAGTAACAACTGAGTTACTCAAATTTGTAAAAATTACAAAATATTAACAAAAATGTTGATATTTCATAAAATAGTGATACAGTCTTTAGAGAATGTAATTAATCTATATTTATATTAATGAACTTTCCATTTACTGCAAATGTACGGTATGTACCATTAGTAGGCATAATAACTTTTTTTTCGATACTATGGATTGTCATCATACATGTCGCGGATTAGAAACACTATTCTACACAAGTGAAAGGTGAAACACTGCCAGTGGTGCAAGTATGCGGGTACGCTCGGGTACGGAGTACCCTTAAGATTTGGGCAGTGGGTACCACCTGCCACACACTTTGCCATTATCACAATTATAATGTGCCACAAATCAACTAGAACATGGTGCTTGGCAGCATGACGGCTCCTCCCACTTTGTCAGGGTTACTGGGAGTGCGACAGTGGCTGTATTTTCCTGTTATAATGGAGGTATTACTATATAATAAGAATTTACTTACCGATAATTCTATTTCTCGTAGTCCGTAGTGGATGCTGGGAACTCCGTAAGAACCATGGGGAATAGCGGCTCCGCAGGAGACTGGGCACAAAAGTAAAAGCTTTAGGACTACCTGGTGTGCACTGGCTCCTCCCCCTATGACCCTCCTCCAAGCCTCAGTTAGGATACTGTGCCCGGACGAGCGTACACAATAAGGAAGGATTTTGAATCCCGGGTAAGACTCATACCAGCCACACCAATCACACCGTACAACCTGTGATCTGAACCCAGTTAACAGCATGATAACAGAGGAGCCTCTGAAAAGATGGCTCACAACAATAATAACCCGATTTTTGTAACAATAACTATGTACAAGTATTGCAGACAATCCGCACTTGGGATGGGCGCCCAGCATCCACTACGGACTACGAGAAATAGAATTATTGGTAAGTAAATTCTTATTTTCTCTGACGTCCTAGTGGATGCTGGGAACTCCGTAAGGACCATGGGGATTATACCAAAGCTCCCAAACGGGCGGGAGAGTGCGGATGACTCTGCAGCACCGAATGAGAGAATTCAAGGTCCTCCTCAGCCAGGGTATCAAATTTGTAGAATTTAGCAAACGTGTTTGCCCCTGACCAAGTAGCTGCTCGGCAAAGTGGTAAAGCCGAGACCCCTCGGGCAGCCGCCCAAGATGAGCCCACCTTCCTTGTGGAATGGGCTTTTACAGATTTTGGCTGTGGCAGGCCTGCCACGGAATGTGCAAGCTGAATTGTACTACAAATCCAACGAGCAATAGTTTGCTTAGAAGCAGGAGCACCCAGCTTGTTGGGTGCATACAGGATAAACAGCGAGTCAGATTTCCTGACTCCAGCCGTCCTGGAAACATATATTTTCAGGGCCCTGACTACGTCCAGCAACTTGGAGTCCTCCAAGTCCCTAGTAGCCGCAGGTACCACAATAGGCTGGTTCAAGTGAAACGCTGAAACCACCTTAGGGAGAAATTGAGGACGAGTCCTCAATTCTGCCCTGTCCGTATGAAAAATTAGGTAAGGGCTTTTATAGGATAAAGCCGCCAATTCTGAGACACGCCTGGCTGAAGCCAGGGCTAACAGCATTACCACTTTCCAAGTGAGATATTTTAAGTCTACAGTGGAGAGTGGTTCAAACCAATGTGATTTTAGGAACCCCAAAACTACATTGAGATCCCAAGGTGCCACTGGAGGCACAAAAGGAGGCTGTATATGCAGTACCCCCTTGACAAATGTCTGAACTTCAGGAACTGAAGCCAGTTCTTTCTGGAAGAAAATCGACAGGGCCGAAATTTGAACCTTAATGGACCCTAATTTTAGGCCCATAGACAGTCCTGTTTGCAGGAAATGCAGGAAACGACCCAGTTGAAATTCCTCTGTAGGGGCCTTCCTGGCCTCGCACCACGCAACATATTTACGCCAAATACGGTGATAATGCTGTACGGTTACATCCTTCCTGGCTTTGATCAGGGTAGGGATGACTTCATCCGGAATGCCTTTTTCCTTCAGGATCCGGCGTTCAACCGCCATGCCGTCAAACGCAGCCGCGGTAAGTCTTGGAACAGACAGGGTCCCTGCTGGAGCAGGTCCTTTCTTAGAGGTAGAGGCCACGGGTCCTCTGTGAGCATCTCTTGAAGTTCCGGGTACCAAGTCCTTCTTGGCCAATCCGGAGCCACGAGTATAGTCCTTACTCCTCTCCTTCTTATGATTCTCAGTACCTTGGGTATGAGAGGCAGAGGAGGGAACACATACACTGACTGGTACACCCACGGTGTTACCAGAGCGTCCACAGCTATTGCCTGAGGGTCCCTTGACCTGGCGCAATACCTGTCTAGTTTTTTGTTGAGGCGGGACGCCATCATGTCCACCTTTGGTTTTTCCCAACGGTTCACAATCATGTGGAAGACTTCTGGGTGAAGTCCCCACTCCCCCGGGTGGAGGTCGTGTCTGCTGAGGAAGTCTGCTTCCCAGTTGTCCACTCCCGGAATGAACACTGCTGACAGTGCTATCACATGATTTTCCGCCCAGCGGAGAATCCTTGCAACTTCTGTCATTGCCCTCCTGCTTCTCGTGCCGCCCTGTCTGTTTACGTGGGCGACTGCCGTGATGTTGTCTGACTGGATCAGCACCGGCTGACCTTGAAGCAGAGGTCTTGCTAGGCTTAGAGCATTGTAGATGGCCCTTAGCTCCAGGATATTTATGTGAAGTAATGTCTCCAGGCTTGACCACAAGCCCTGAAAATTTCTTCCCTGTGTGACTGCTCCCCAGCCTCTCAGGCTGGCATCCGTGGTCACCAGGACCCAGTCCTGAATGCCGAATCTGCGGCCCTCTAGAAGATGAGCACTCTGCAACCACCACAGGAGAGACACCCTTGTCCTTGGTGACAAGATTATCCGCTGATGCATCTGAAGATGCGACCCGGACCATTTGTCTAGCAGATCCCACTGGAAGGTTCTTGCGTGCAATCTGCCGAATGGGATTGCTTCGTAAGAAGCCACCATCTTTCCCAGGACCCTTGTGCATTGATGCACTGAGACTTGGCCTGGTTTTAGGAGATTTCTGACTAGTTCGGATAACTCCCTGGCTTTCTCCTCCGGGAGAAACACCTTTTTCTGGACTGTGTCCAGGATCATCCCTAGGAATAGAAGTCGTGTCGTCGGGATCAGCTGTGATTTTGGAATATTGAGAATCCAACCGTGCTGGCGCAGCACTATCTGAGATAGTGCTACCCCGACTTCCAACTGTTCCCTGGATCGTGCCCTTATCAGGAGATCGTCCAAGTAAGGGATAACTAAAACTCCCTTCCTTCGAAGGAGTATCATCATTTCGGCCATTACCTTGGTAAAGACCCTGGGTGCCGTGGACAATCCAAACGGCAGCGTCTGAAACTGATAGTGACAGTTCTGTACCACAAACCTGAGGTACCCTTGGTGAGAAGGGTAAATTGGGACATGTAGGTAAGCATCTTTGATGTCCAGAGACACCATATAGTCCCCTTCTTCCAGGTTTGCAATCACTGCTCTGAGTGACTCCATCTTGAATTTGAACCTTTGTATGTAAGTGTTCAAGGATTTTAGGTTTAAAATTGGTCTCACCGAGCCGTCCGGCTTCGGTACCACAAATAGTGTGGAATAGTACCCCTTTCCCTGTTGTAGGAGGGGTACCTTGATTATCACCTGCTGGGAATACAGCTTGTGAATGGCTTCCAATACTGCCTCCCTGTCTGAGGGAGACGTCGGTAAAGCAGACTTTAGAAAACGGCGAGGGGGAGACGTCTCGAATTCCAATTTGTACCCCTGAGATACCACTTGAAGGATCCAGGGGTCCACTTGCGAGTGGGCCCACTGCGCACTGAACTTCTTGAGACGGGCCCCCACCGTGCCTGAGTCCGCTTGTAAAGCCCCAGCGTCATGCTGAGGACTTTGCGGAGGCGGGAGAGGGCTTTTGTTCCTGGGAACTGGCTGTTTGTTGCAGCCTTTTCCCTCTCCCTCTGCCACGGGGCAGAAATGAGGCGCCTTTTGCCCGCTTGCCCTTATGGGGCCGAAAGGACTGCGCCTGATAATACGGCGTCTTCTTAGGTTGAAAAGCTACCTGGGGTAAAAATGTGGATTTTCCAGCAGTTGCCGTGGCTACCAGGTCTGATAGACCTACCCCAAATAACTCCTCCCCCTTATAAGGCAATACTTCCATGTGCCTTTTAGAATCCGCATCGCCTGACCACTGCCGCGTCCATAAACCTCTTCTTGCAGAAATGGACAGCGCGCTAACTCTTGATGCCAGTCGGCAAATATCCCTCTGTGCATCACGCATATATAGAAATGCATCCTTCAAATGCTCTATAGTCAGTAATATACTGTCCCTATCTAGGGTATCAATATTTTCAGTCAGGGAATCCGACCACGCCAGGCCCGCACTGCACATCCAGGCTGAGGCGATTGCTGGTCGCAGTATAACACCCGTGTGAGAGTATATACATTTTAGGATATTCTCCAGCTTTCTATCGGCAGGTTCCTTTAGGGCGGCCGTATCAGGAGAGGGTAGTGCTACCTGTTTAGACAAGCGTGTGAGCGCTTTATCCACCCTAGGGGGTGTTTCCCAACGTGCCCTATCCTCTGGCGGGAAAGGGTACGATGCCAATAACCTTTTAGGAATTATCAGTTTTTTATCGGGGGAAACCCACGCCTCATCACACACTTAATTTAATTCCTCGGATACAGGAAAAACTACAGGCAGTTTTTTCTCACCAAACATAATACCCTTTTTAGTGGTACTTGTATTATCAGAGATATGCAATACATTTTTCATTGCTTCAATCATGTAACGTGTGGCCCTAGTGGAAGTCACGTATGTCTCCTCATCGTCGACACTGGAGTCAGTATCCGTGTCTGTGTCTGCCATTTGAGGTAACGGGCGTTTTAAAGCCCCTGATGGCGTTTGAGACCCCTGGACAGGCACAAGCTGAGTAGCCGGCTGTCTCATGTCGTCAACTGTCTGTCGTAAAGAGCTGACACTGTCACGCAGTTCCTTCCATAAGCTCATCCACTCAGGTGTCGACTCCCTAGGGGGTGACAACTGTATAATAGGCAATTGCTCCGCCTCCATCTCATTTTCCTCCTCAAACATGTCGACACAATCGTACCGACACACCGCACACACACAGGGAATGCTCTGATAGAGGACAGGACCCCACTAGCCCTTTGGGGAGACAGAGGGAGAGTATGCCAGCACACACCAGAGCGCTATATATAGACAGGAATACCACTATAAAATGTGCTTTTCCCTTTATAGCTGCTGTTAGTATCAAAACTGCGCCAAATTATTGCCCCCCTCTCTTTTTTACCCTTTTCTGTAGTGCAGGACAGCAGGGGAGAGTCAGGGAGACATCCTTCCAGCGGAGCTGTGATGGAAAATGGCGCCCGTGTGCTGAGGAGATAGGCTCCGCCCCCTTCTCGGCGGCCTTTTCTCCCGCTTTTTTGGTGAGTTCTGGCAGGGGTTAAAATACATCCATATAGCCCTGGGGGTTATATGTGGTGTATTTATGCCAGCCAAGGTGTTTTACATTGCTGCTCAGGGCGCCCCCCCCCTAGCGCCCTGCACCCTCAGTGACCGGAGTGTGAAGTGTGCCTGAGTAACAATGGCGCACAGCTGCAGTGCTGTGCGCTACCTTGTTGAAGACTGATGTCTTCTGCCGCCGATTTTTCCGGACCTCTTCGTGCTTCTGGCTCTGTAAGGGGGCCGGCGGCGCGGCTCTGGGACCGAGCTCCGAGGCTGGGCCTGTGTTCGGTCCCTCTGGAGCTAATGGTGTCCAGTAGCCTAAGAAGCCCAATCCACTCTGCACTCAGGTGAGTTCGCTTCTTCTCCCCTTAGTCCCTCGATGCAGTGAGCCTGTTGCCAGCAGGTCTCACTGAAAATAAAAAACCTAAACTTAAACTTTCACTAAGAAGCTCAGGAGAGCCCCTAGTGTGCACCCTTCTCGGCCGGGCACAAAAATCTAACTGAGGCTTGGAGGAGGGTCATAGGGGGAGGAGCCAGTGCACACCAGGTAGTCCTAAAGCTTTTACTTTTGTGCCCAGTCTCCTGCGGAGCCGCTATTCCCCATGGTCCTTACGGAGTTCCCAGCATCCACTAGGACGTCAGAGAAATGGTTATTAAATTGGGGGCATTACTATATATTTATATTATACTGGAGGTATCACTATATATTTCTTTATACTGGAGGCATTACTATATATTTTTATCCTTGCCTCCAGATTCCCCAAAAAAAGGGTCTGTGTTCTGTTGTGTGACCACGCCGCTAGTGTCATGTAGCCACTCCCACTAGCAGCATGTGACCACGCCCCTCACAACACATGACCACGCCCATTTTTCGGTACTCAGTACCACTAAGAAAATATTCCTACTTGCACCACTGAACACTGCTATCCACTGCATTGCCAGTACATGCATGGTTTCCAGTCACATGAAATTGTATGGTCACAGCACACACCTGACTGCGTCAGAGCAGTGTACCCCAGCTCATACTACGCCACACAACACTGTTACACACCTCCGTCTAGAAATGACAATAACACATGGAAATGACTAGAGGTTCCAGGCGTCCAATCAAAATCGCTCTCTCATTACTGGGATCAGCTGTGACAGACATCCAATAGGAGGCCGTGTAAGTTGGCGATTTAAAGACAGACACAGTGAGACCAGAGAAAAAGGCGCAGCTCCAGCAGCAGACCACGACTATCAGTCACTCACTCACTCCAAGGCTCCCGTGTCAAAGCAGCTGCCGCCGGGCGAGACACAGCGAAAGTGAGGTGGACGCTCCACATCTGTGCCAGAGACTCTCATCTGCCATTTACACCAGGTGAGCACGGAGCATCAGAGCAGAGCCCCCACCCTCTGCGCTGTGCTGTTGACCCGGGTGGATGGGAGGGAACAGATCAGGTGTATAGCTGCCTGTACATGGCCATCACTGCTGCTTGTTGCTTGCTTCTAATTACGTTCTGCTAACCGTCAGGAGTAAAGGTGTTCCTGTCTGCACTGTACATAAGAGCAGCATCCCTATGGGCGTATGTAATTGTATTTCACTAATAACCTAGGTGCCGTTGATTGCCTTTGATATCATATGCTAGAATCATGAGTGTGTGTAATTTGTCTCAAAGTGCGGTGAAATACATGCCCTGCTTTTTATCAATAATGCAAAAGTATTTGTTTTATTGCTTATCCAGACACTTGTTACAGCCAGGTGGCTTTTTACTCCCCCCCCCCCCCCCCCCCCTCATTGGTTAGCCATGCATAGGCAGGTGTGGGGATGTCCGATTCCAAGGTCATTATGAAGTTCTGCACCAGTTTACTTTTTGTTAGGATTAGAAAAGGAAGTGTTGATTTCACTCCTCAGCCAGGAAATAGTCTATATAATGTATTATGGGCCTGATTCAGAGATAAATGCATGCAGCAGCTGTGCGAAAATAAGGAAATGTTGCAGCTGCGGGGATATGTACGGAGACACCCATTGGAGGTGTACTGTACAAAGTTGCAGCCATCGCTTGATGATCGATCTTTCCAAGTAACGCTATGGTTGCGCAGAGTAGCCATCGGCTGTAAGAGACCAGAGACCATTTAATGGCGTACGGTTTCACAGCTGCATGCTGACACCCCCCTTGTCAAAATGGCCTAGTTTCGGTGCGCCCTACTATTACTACCCACAAATGCTCCCTGCCTGTCACCCACCTTCGCAGGACCATCGCAGCACATATGCAGTGCGACTTATCTGCAGCAGCAATAAACTGCAGGCGTAGAACAACGCCATTGCGTCCCTCTGAATCAGGCCCTTTGTTACATGTAGGGATTTCTAACTGTAATAAGAAATTATTGTAAACTCTATTTGTATTGTAGACGCGTTTCACAGTTTTGGGGTCCAAGCTGCAGGACCAAACGTTAAAAACGGGTCTCTGTAGTTTTTATTCTATAACAGTTGTCTACACATTGGTAGGTTATGGTGACATGCTTTGTGGTTTGGGGCTGGTTTATAGTATAATTGTATTAAAAGTCCTTAGCTATTGCAATGTTGAGGAATAAGTACCTGATCGTAGTGTTCACTCTAGGTGTCTTTCACAGGGCGCTGCGCCCTGCCCCTTTTTTAGACACCTGAATGCCGCCCTGCCCGTTTGTGTGCGCCCTCCCGCCCCGCACTTTGCTGCCCGCCGGACACATTAAGCACACTGCAGTGATCGCAAAGAGGGACTCGGATTTTAAAAGTGAGCGGGTCCGGCAGGACGCGCTGTTTTTTGCTGACCGCCGCCTCACAGCCAATAGAAATCCTCAAGCCCTGCCTCACCAGCCAATAGCCGCCGGCAGCTTCTCAACATCCAATTGCTGCCGGCAGCGTCTCCCAATCCAAGCTCCACCTGATACGTCGGTCCCTCCTCCCTGCGCTGATCTCCAACCCATTGAATGTGCTGGTGGCAACCGGGCGCGGACATCACGATGACAGGAGAATGGAAGATGCAGGAGGGAGCCGAGGAGAAGGAGAGGAGCGCCTTCACCACGGGCAGCCCGGTGGGTCTGCTGCAGAGAACATGAGCTGGGGCCGAGCGGAACATGGCAGTGCGGTCGGGCACCACGACCGCAAAGTACCAAGAGGTCAGAACGCTGCGACCTGGGGGAATGGTGATAAATCTTTAGTTTCACAAACGTGCGGGCGGGCCTTTCCTATATTTATTTAATAACATGGCCAATACCTGCACATTATACCTGTGAGGGCGCTTCCTGTTACGCAGCATCTTATTCCCCCAGCGTCCCAACTACTAGTGCACCCATCCTGCCCCCTGCTACCACCACTACTGCACCCATCCTGCCTCCTACCACTACTGCACCCATCCTGCCCCCTGCTACCACTACTGCACCCATCCTGCCCCCTGCTACCACTACTGCACCTATCCTACCCCCTACCACTACTGCACCTATCCTACCCCCTACCACTACTGCACCTATCTTACCCCCTGCTACCACTACTGCACCCATCCTGCCCCCTACCACTACTGCACCTATCCTACCCCCTACCACTACTGCACCTATCTTACCCCCTGCTACCACTACTGCACCTATCTTATACCCTGCTACCACTACTGCCCCCATCCTGCCCCCTGCTACCACCACTACTGCACCCATCCTGCCTCCTACCACTGCTGCACCTATCTTACCCCCTGCTACCACTACTGCACCCATCCTGCCCCCTGCTACCACTACTGCACCCATCCTACCCCCTACCACTACTGCACCTATCTTACCCCCTGCTACCACTACTGCACCCATCCTGCCCCCTGCTACCACTACTGCACCTATCCTACCCCCTACCACTACTGCACCTATCCTACCCCCTACCACTACTGCACCTATCTTACCCCCTGCTACCACTACTGCACCCATCCTGCCCCCTGCTACCACTACTGCACCTATCCTACCCCCTACCACTACTGCACCTATCTTACCCCCTGCTACCACTACTGCACCCATCCTGCCCCCTGCTACCACTACTGCACCTATCCTACCCCCTACCACTACTGCACCTATCCTACCCCCTACCACTACTGCACCTATCTTACCCCCTGCTACCACTACTGCACCCATCCTGCCCCCTGCTACCACTACTGCACCTATCTTATACCCTGCTACCACTACTGCCTCCATCCTGCCCCCTGCTACCACCACTACTGCACCCATCCTGCCTCCTACCACTGCTGCACCTATCTTACCCCCTGCTACCACTACTGCACCCATCCTGCCTCCTACCACTGCTGCACCTATCTTACCCCCTGCTACCACTACTGCACCCATCCTGCCCCCTGCTACCACTACTGCACCTATCTTATACCCTGCTACCACTACTGCCCCCATCCTGCCCCCTGCTACCACCACTACTGCACCCATCCTGCCTCCTACCACTGCTGCACCTATCTTACCCCCTGCTACCACTACTGCACCCATCCTGCCTCCTACCACTGCTGCACCTATCTTACCCCCTGCTACCACTACTGCACCCATCCTGCTACCACTACTGCACCCATCCTGCCCCCTGCTACCACTACTGCACCTATCTTATACCCTGCTACCACTACTGCACCCATCCTGCCCCCTGCTACCACTACTGCACCTATCTTATACCCTGCTACCACTACTGCACCCATCCTGCCCCCTGCTACCACTACTGCACCTATCTTATACCCTGCTACCACTACTGCACCCATCCTGCCCCCTGCTACCACTACTGCACCTATCTTATACCCTGCTACCACTACTGCACCTATCTTATACCCTGCTACCACTACTGCACCTATCTTATACCCTGCTACCACTACTGCACCTATCTTATACCCTGCTACCACTACTGCACCTATCTTATACCCTGCTACCACTACTGCACCTATCTTACCACCTGCTACCACTACTGCACCTATCTTATACCCTGCTACCACTACTGCACCCATCCTGCCCCCTGCTACCACTACTGCACCTATCTTATACCCTGCTACCACTACTGCACCTATCTTACCACCTGCTACCACTACTGCACCCATCCTGCCCCCTGCTACCACTACTGCACCTATCTTATACCCTGCTACCACTACTGCACCCATCCTGCCCCCTGCTACCACTACTGCACCTATCTTATACCCTGCTACCACTACTGCACCCATCCTGCCCCCTGCTACCACTACTGCACCTATCCTACCCCCTACCACTACTGCACCTATCCTACCCCCTACCACTACTGCACCTATCTTACCCCCTGCTACCACTACTGCACCCATCCTGCCCCCTGCTACCACTACTGCACCTATCTTACCCCCTGCTACCACTACTGCACCCATCCTGCCCCCTGCTACCACCACTACTGCACCCATCCTGCCTCCTACCACTGCTGCACCTATCTTACCCCCTGGTACCACTACTGCACCCATCCTGCCTCCTACCACTGCTGCACCTATCTTACCCCCTGCTACCACTACTGCACCCATCCTGCCTCCTACCACTGCTGCACCTATCTTACCCCCTGCTACCACTACTGCACCCATCCTGCCCCCTGCTACCACTACTGCACCTATCTTATACCCTGCTACCACTACTGCACCCATCCTGCCCCCTGCTACCACTACTGCACCTATCTTATACCCTGCTACCACTACTGCACCCATCCTGCCCCCTGCTACCACTACTGCACCTATCTTATACCCTGCTACCACTACTGCACCCATCCTGCCCCCTGCTACCACTACTGCACCTATCTTATACCCTGCTACCACTACTGCACCTATCTTACCACCTGCTACCACTACTGCACCCATCCTGCCCCCTGCTACCACTACTGCACCTATCTTATACCCTGCTACCACTACTGCACCCATCCTGCCCCCTGCTACCACTACTGCACCTATCTTATACTCTGCTACCACTACTGCCCCCATCCTGCCCCCTGCTACCACCACTACTGCACCCATCCTGCCTCCTACCACTGCTGCACCTATCTTACCCCCTGCTACCACTACTGCACCTATCCTACCCCCTACCACTACTGCACCCATCCTGCCCCCTGCTACCACCACTGCTGCACCCATCCTGCCTCCTACCACTGCTACACCTATCTTACCCCCTGCTACCACTACTGCACCTATCCTACCCCCTACCACTACTGCACCTATCCTACCCCCTACCACTACTGCACCCATCCTGCCTCCTACCACTGCTGCACCTATCTTACCCCCTGCTACCACTACTGCACCTATCCTACCCCCTACCACTACTGCACCTATCCTACCCCCTACCACTACTGCACCCATCCTGCCTCCTACCACTGCTGCACCTATCTTACCCCCTGCTACCACTACTGCACCCATCCTGCCTCCTACCACTGCTGCACCTATCTTACCCCCTGCTACCACTACTGCACCTATCCTACCCCCTACCACTACTGCACACATCCTGCCTCCTACCACTGCTGCACCTATCTTACCCCCTGCTACCACTGCTGCACCTATCTTACCCCCTGCTACCACTACTGCACCTATCCTACCCCCTACCACTACTGCACCCATCCTGCCCCCTGCTACCACCACTGCTGCACCCATCCTGCCTCCTACCACTGCTGCACCTATCTTACCCCCTACCACTGCTGCACCTATCTTACCCCCTGCTACCACTACTGCACCTATCCTACCCCCTAGCATTATTGCACCCATCCTGCCCCCTGCTACCACCACTGCTGCACCCATCCTGTCCCCTGCTACCACCACTACTGCACCCATTATACCCCCATACCCACACAGTGCTCAGTATTCACACCCCCACAGTGCCCATCATACACACACCCCATGCCCACACAGTGCTCATTATAATACACCCGCCAGAACTCATAAAACCCTCTAAACCCACACAATGTCCAATATGCACACCCCCATAGTGACCATCATACGCACACCCATACCACACAGCGCCCATCATATGCACACCCCTATACCACACAGGGCCCATTATACACCCCCCACAGCTCTCATAATGCTCTATACCCACACAGTACTCATTATACACACTTACAATGCTCATAGCACCCTCTATACCCACACACCTGCACAGTGGCCATCATACGCACAACCCATTCCCACACATTGCTCATTCTCCCCCCCCCCCCAAAGCGCCTAGCATATGGGTACTCCATACCCACAGTGCCCAGGATACATCCCCCTATACACAGTGACCAGCATACATAAACTCCCATATCCACACACAGTGCTCAGCATAGACACAACTGCCACACCCACACAGTGCTCAGCATACACACAAACAATCCCCAAACCAAAGCAGTGCCCAGCATACGCACACACCCCATACTCAGACAGTGCCCAGCATACGCACACACCTCGTGTTATAGCGGTAGGGCTTCAACAAGGACACAGAGAAGCTGATCTTAAAAGTTGACGGGGAGCAGGAAGCACCGAATCCTGGGTACTGATGCCTCCCTACCCCTAACACTGCCTACAGCACTACCTGCACTTAACCCTCTATTTTCCCCCCAATACTGCCATAACTGCTATCTACCATGTGGGGTGGTCTAATGCTATGTGGGGAGGCATAAGGGGAGCTCAAAAGCATACGTTGCTATGGGACCCAGAAACTGAAGTAGGACCCACATTTTTAAAACTGAGGGGTCCCTGGGACCCACTTTTTTTTTGGCTCAGTGCGATCACTGTGTCTCCCTGCATGAGAGACAGAGACCTCCGCGTCCCGCCCGCCTCGTCCTGCCCATCCTTAGCTGTCAGCCATCGCAGCTCCCCTCCTCTGTGAGCAGACTATAGGTCTGCTCATGATCTGATGAGACAGGAGGGCAGGGTTTGCCTCTCCCGCCGAGACAAACCCAGCCCTCCCTCATCTGTGTACATGGATCAGTGTGGTGGCCATTTTCAACCAGCTCCGCGGTGTGTGAGGGGGGACCCGCAGCATCAGCCCCCAGTATGTAAGATTGGCACAAAAAAAGCGGAGATCAAAAATGTGCCCTACCTGGGGCAGTGTGTCTTGTGCTCTTTACCTGGTGCAATGTTTCTCAGTGCTCTCTACCTGGTGCAATGTTTCTCAGTGCTCTCTACCTGGTGCAGTGTTTCTCAGTGCTCTCTATCTGGTGCAGTGTTTCTCAGTGCTCTCTACCTGGTGCAGTGTGTCTTGTGCTCTCTACCTGGTGCAATGTTTCTCAGTGCTCTCTACCTGGTGCAATGTTTCTCAGTGCTCTCTACCTGGTGCAATGTTTCTCAGTGCTCTCTATCTGGTGCAGTGTTTCTCAGTGCTCTCTACCTGGTGCAGTGTGTCTTGTGCTCTCTACCTGGTGCAATGTTTCTCAGTGCTCTCTACCTGGTGCAATGTTTCTGAGTGCTCTCTACCTGGTGCAGTGTTTCTCGGTGCTCTCTACCTGGTGCAGTGTTTCTCAGTGCTCTCTACCTGGTGCAGTGTTTCTCGGTGCTCTCTACCTGGTGCAGTGTTTCTCAGTGCTCTCTACCTGGTGCAATGTTTCTCGGTGCTCTCTACCTGGTGCAGTGTTTCTCGGTGCTCTCTACCTGGTGCAATGTTTCTCAGTGCTCTCTACCTGGTGCATTGTGTAGAATGTGCTCTATCTGGCGCAATATGTATAACGTGCTCTGCCTGGTGCAGTGTGTATAGGAGGTTCTACCTGGTGCAGTGTGTATAGGAGGTTCTACCTGGTGCAGTGTGTATTAGCTGCACTACTGTGTGGTGTAATGTGAATTGCCACTATTATGTGGCCGTGCCCCTTCCCCACGAAAAACGCCCCGAAATTTTAGCTGCGCCCCACTGCCCATTCTTTACCATGTGGGAATGGGAGGACCAAGCATTATAGTATGTACCTAATTTTGCCCTTCTAACTGAAAAATGTGCCCTCCCGAACGAAAAATGTGCCCTCCCGAATGAAAAATGTGCCCTCCCGAATGAAAAATGTGCCCTACCCGTGATCAGCACCCTGCCCTAAAAAAATCCTAGAGTGAACACTACCTGATGCCGGCATACTTGTATACTCTACCTCAGTCTTATACAATGAATCCTTGGTTCTGGATTTTAATTTTTCAAGTAGTTTACCTATATGCAAAACCTTGCTCTGGTTACAAGGCTTACCATGCACTCAGTGTACCTGCAAATTGCTTGTTTAATTAAACAGGGTCCATAAAACCACTGTCCATTGCTCCATTAAAAAAAAACTATATGAAAAGGTAGTTGTGTGTTTTGTTTTTTTTTTTTTTCCACCAAAATACATGCACCCACTGTCCCCCCTCCCCACTTTTTAAATAAAAGGAAAAAAAAAATTCTAAGAGAAACAATTTAGTTGTTTTTTTTTTCTGTTTCAGCGTAGCCAAGCAAACAAAATGATAAAGGACATGTGAACACTTTACCTCTCCTTCACTATAAAAAAAATAAATAAACCTATTCAGGATGACATATCGGGGGAATTCAATTCTTGTTTGCCTCGTGTGCCACTAGATGCACCCAACGGAGCAATTCAATTGTGGTGTGCATGCAGCCGGGAGGACACTCATTTCAGCTCCCAGCCTTCTGAGGTTTTAGCGGAAGTGTGCAAAACCACTGTGGTTTGGGTGCCCTAACCAGGACTTAAGAGTGGTTCAGCCGCTTAGCACGGCTTAACCCAGTACTGATGGGGGGTGTTGAAGAAGTGAATCGCTTGACAATTGCATTTGGGAACCCCCCCCCCCCCCCCCCCCATCGTGTCCGTAGCTCCTAGAATTGATTCCCACCCCCTAGAATGTAGAAATACTGAATATGACTTGAGGAGATTATGTAAGCTTCAATTAATAACTTGCCATATTTTAGTCTTAGTTTGGGGTTTCCAGTAACCTTTAGCAGCGAAGTACTCTTCTTGTGAGTAGTGTTTCTCCCAGTCTGCTGTGTCTCTCCCTCCCAGCACCCGTTCTCCAAGTTGCTGTTCCTCCCTGCTCCCAGCACACATTCTCTCAGTCTGGTACTCCTCTGTAATTCAACACTACACCTTTTTAAGTGTGACAAAAATGGTCCAGGGTTAGGTTAGATTTGGGTGGGCTTACCTAATACCCCTTTCACACCAGCCAAAATTTCCCGGGTTAATGCACATGAACGCGCATCAACCCGGGAAATTTCTCAGTGTGAAAGGGTACAGGGTCAAAATCCCGGGATTCCTGCCCCGGCATTTCAACCCTGCTATCTTCCAGGGTTGGTCCCAGGATCTTCCCGGGAACCTGGTCAGTGTGAACGGGAGCCGGGTCAATGTGCCCCGGCTCCCGTTCACTCTCTATGTAGCAGGTGGTGCTTAGAGATCATGTGATCTCTTGCGCCGTCACCGCTGACGTCAGCAACCCAGCAATATGCCGGGCTGCTGACTGCAGTATGCAAGGGGTCTTACCCGGGAATGTCCCTGCATGATCCCAGGACCGTATTCCCGGGTAAGGTTTAGGTATGAAAGGGGCATTAGTGACCAATGGGCTTTCTTCAGTATTTAAAGCCCACCCAAACCAATCCTGTCCCTGGACCACTTGTAGTGGTCCAGGAAAATGTAAAAGGCCGGTCCATTCAACACAATTGAAGTGTCTTTCCACTTAAGTTTTGCTCTAATGTAGTGAACTGGAAAAATAGTTAGAGTATGTATGTATGTATTTTTTTTTTTTTTTATGAATCGCTGAAAAAAGAAAAGCTCTTATAGCATGTGATCCCAATTTATTTATTTAAATACAAAAAAATACAAATATTGACTTTTTGAGAATCCATTTTCTTGTTTTTGACTTCATCTCTACTGGGGTTTTTTTAAAATAATTTTGATGGAAATATAGTGCTGTGTTATATCCATATGCTAGCACAGTGGTTCTCAACCTCTGTCCTCAAGTACTCCCAACAGTTCATGTTTCCCAGGTCACCTAGCTGGTGCACAGGTGTATTCATTACTCACTGACACATTTTAAAAGACCCACAGGTGGAGCAAATTATTTCACTTGCAATCCTGTGAGGAGACCTGGAAAACATGAACTGTTGGGGGTACTTGAGGACCACAGTTGAGAATCACTGTGCTAGCACATAGAGGTTTAAAATGAGACCTTGCCCAACTGTCTAGCTCAATTAGGTGAGCTGCAAGTGCTATTAAAAAATAAAATAAAAATAAAAATGTAATGACAAAATTGTAATTTTAAGGCCTATAATTTCAAACCCATTGAACATATCGGCCTTAGAATTGGGGGTTTTCTTTACACCGACACCGGATTGGTTGGACATGTGGAATGTTTTAAATGCAAATGTGTCTTTATTACATAAGAGATTATACGAAGCAGAGTCCAGGGATAAAACAGGGAGTCAATCCATGGCTTTGACTGTGTCACAGGGCCCTTCAGGGTCTCAGAAACGTCCCCTGTCCCAAGTAGCAGACACTGATACCGACACGGATTCTGACTCCAGTGTCGACTACGATGATGCGAGGGTGCACCCAAGGGTGGCCAAAAGTATTCATTACATGATTATTGCAATAAAGGATGTTTTACATATCACAGATGACCCCTCTGTCCCTGACACGAGGGTACACATGTTTAAGGAAAAGAAACCTGAGGTAACCTTTCCCCCATCTCATGAGCTGAACGCGTTATTTGAAAAAGCTTGGGGAAACTCCAGACAAGAAACTGCAGATTCCCAAAAGAATTCTTATGGCGTATCCTTTCCCTGCGCAGGACAGGTTACGGTGGGAATCCTCGCCCAGAGTGGACAAGGCGTTAACGCGCTTGTCAAAAAAGGGGGCGCTGCCGTCTCCAGAAACAGCAGCCCTCAAGGATCCTGCTGATCGCAAACAGGAAACTACCTTAAAATCAATTTATACACATACGGGTACTTTGCTCAGAACTGCAATAGCATCGGCTTGGGTTTGTAGTGCGGTAGCAGCTTGGACAGATACCTTGTCAGCTGACATTGATACCCTAGATAGGGATACCATTTTATTGACCTTAGGTCATATTAAAGACACCGTCTTATATATGAGAGACGCCCAGAGAGATGTTGGGCTACTAGGTTCAAGAGCCAACGCCATGGCGATTTCTGCTAGGTGATCCCTGTGGACCCGCCAATGGACAGGTGATGCCGACTCAAAGAAGCATATGGTAGTTTTACCTTACAAAGGTGAGGATTTATTTGGGGAAGGTCTCGCGGACCTGGTTTCCACAGCTACCGTGGGTAAATTTACCTTATGTTTCCCCACAGCAAAAGAAAACAACGCAATATAAGATGCAGTCCTTTCGGTCGCATAAGTCCAGAAGAGGTCGGGGCTCTTCCTTCCTCGCCAGAGGTAAGGGTAGAGGGAAAAAACTGCCGGCTACAGCTAGTTCCCAGGAGCAGAAGTCCTACCCGGCTTCTACTAAATCCACCGCATGACACTGGGGCTCCACTGAGGGAGTCTGCGCCGGTGGGGGCACGTCTTCGACTCTTCAGCCACGTCTGAGTTCAGTCAGACGTGGATCCTTGGGCGATGGAACTTGTATCCCAAGGTTACAAGCTGGAATTCGAAGATGTGCCTCCTCGCTGGTTTTTCAAATCGGCTTTACCAGCTTCTTCCCCAGAAAGGGAGATAATTTTGGCGGCAATTCAAAAATTGTGTCAACAACAAGTGGTTGTCGAGGTTCCCCGGGTTCAACAGGGAAAAGGGTACTATTCAACCCTATTTGTGGTCCCGAAACCGGATGGCTCGGTGAGACCCATTCTAAATTTAAAATCCCTAAACCTGTACTTGAAAAAGTTAAATTTCAAGATGGAATCGCTCCGGGGTGTAATCTCCAGCCTGGAAAGGGGGGATTTTATGGTGTCACAGGACATAAAGGATGCATACCTTCATGTCCCCATATATCCCCCTCATCAGGCGTACCTGAGATTCGCTGTACAGGACTGTCATTACTAGTTTCAGACGTTGCCGTTTGGGCTTTCCACGGCCCCGAGGATTTTCACATAGGTAATGGCGGAAATGATGGTGCTCCTGCGCCGGCATGGAGTCACAATTATCCCGTACTTGGACGATCTCCTGATAAAAGCGAGATCGAGAGATCAGTTGCTGAAAAGCGTGGCGCTCTCCCTGGGAGTGCTGCAGCAACATGGCTGGATTCTAAATCTACCAAAGTCACAGTTGGTTCCAACAACTCGACTATCGTTCTTAGGCATGATTCTGGACACGGAACAAAAGAGGGGTTTTTCTCCCAACGGAAAAAGCCCAGGAGCTCCAGAACATGGTCAGAGATCTGTTAAAACCGAAAAGAGTGTCGGTCCATCAATGCACTCGAGTACTGGGGAAAATGGTGTCGACCTACGAGGCCATCCCCTTCGGCAGGTTTCATGCGAGGACTTTTCAGTGGGACCTTCTGGACAAGGGGTCCGGGTCCCATCTCCAAATTCATCAGAAAATAAGCCTGTCCCCCAGGGCCAGGGTGTCTCTCCTATGGTGGCTGCAGTGTGCTCATCTTCTAGAGGGTCGCAGGTTCGGCATTCAAGACTGGGTTCTGGTGACCACGGACGCGAGCCTCCGAGGTTGGGGAGCAGTCACACAAGGAAGAAACTTTCAGGGGATATGGTCAAGTCAGGAGGCTTGTCTCCACATCAACGTACTGGAATTGAGGGCCATATACAACTGCATACGTCAAGCAGAGAATCTTCTTCGCGACCTACTGGTTCTGATTCAATCAGACGTCACAGCCGTGGCTCATGTAAACCGCCAAGGCGGAACAAGGAGCGGAGTGGCAATGGTGGAAGCCACCAGGATTCTGCGCTGGGCGGAAAATCACGTAAGCGCTTTGGCAGCAGTCTTCATTCCGGGAGTGGACAACTGGGAAGCAGACTTCCTCAGCAGACACTATCTCCATCCAGGAGAGTGGGGACTTCCTCAAATAGACATGATGGCTTCACGCCTCAAAAAGAAGCTTCGGAGGTATTGTGCCAGGTCAAGGGACCCTCAGGCAGTAGCAGTGGACGCCCTGGTGACACCATGGGTGTTTCAGTTGGTCTATGTGTTTCCTTCTCTTCCACTCATCTCAAAGATATTGAGAATCATAAGACGAAAAAGAGTACAGACAATACTCATTGTTCCGGATTGGTTTCGAAGGGCCTGGTATTCAGATCTTCAGGAAATGCTCACAGAAGATCCGTGGCCTCTTCCTCTCAGAGAGGACCTGTTGCAACAGGGGCCCTGCGTGTTCCAAGACTTACCGCGGTTACGTTTGACGGCATGGCGGTTGAACACCGAATCCTAGCTGGGAAAGGCATTCCGGAAGAAGTCATCCCTACTCTGATAAAGGAAGTGACGGCGAAACATTATCACCGTATCTGGAGAAAGTATGTATCTTGGTGTGAATCCAAGAATGCTCCTACGGAAGATTTTCATCTGGGCCGTGTTCTCCACTTTCTACAGACAGGAGTGGATATGGGCCTAAAATTAGGCTCCATTAAGGTACAGATTTCGGCCCTATCTATTTTCTTTCAGAAGGAATTGGCTTCTCTCCCAGAAGTCCAGACTTCTGTAAAGGGAGTGTTACACAAACAGCCCCCTTTTGTGCCTCCAGTGGCACTATGGGACCTTAACGTGGTGTTAGTTACTAAAATCTCACTGGTTTGAACCTCTTCAAACGGTTGAGTTAAGATTTCTCACTTGGAAGGTGGTCATGTTGTTGGCCTTGGCATCTGCAAGGCGGGTGTTCGAATTGGCGGCTTTGTCGCACAAGAGCCCCTATCTGATTTTTCCATGTGGATAGAGCAGAATTAAGGACTCATCCTCAATTTTTGCCTAAGGTGGTTTCATCGTTTCACATGAACCAACCTATTGTGGTACCTTGGCTACGAATGACTTGGAGGATTTCAAGTCCCTGTATGTAGTCAGGGCCTTAAAAAATTATGTAGCCAGGACGGCTAGGGTTAGGAAAACAGAGGCACTGTTTGTCCTGTATGCAGCCAACAAAATTGGTGCTCCTGCTTGTAAGCAGACTATTGCTCGCTGGATCTGTAACAAGATTCAGCAGGCTCATTCTACGGCTGGATTGCCGTTACCAAATTCGGTGAAGGCCCATTCCACTAGGAAGGTGGGCTCTTCTTGGGCGGCTGCCCGAGGTGTCTCGGCGTTACAGCTTTGCTGAGCGGTGACTTGGTCGGGTTCAAACACTTTTGCAAAATTCTACAAGTTTGATACCCTGGCTGAGGAGGACCTTATGTTTGCTCAATCGGTGCTGCAGAGTCATCCGCACTCTCCCGCCTGATCTGGAGCTTTGGTATAATCCCCATGGTCCTTTTGGAGTCCCCAGCATCCTCTAGGACGTAAGAGAAAATAAGATTTTAAACCTAACGGTAAATCTTTTTCTCCTAGTCTGTAGAGGATGCTGGGCGCCCGTCCCAGTGCGGACATTTTTCTGCAAGGCTTGTTTGTTATTGCTTACATAAGGGTTATGTTACAGTTGAGATCAGTCTTTGGCTGATGCTGTTTTGTTCATACTGTTAACTGGTGGCGTATATTCCATGTTATACTGTGTGGATGGTGTGGGCTGGTATGAATCTTGCCCTTAGATTAACAAAAATCCTTTCCTCGTACTGTCCGTCTCCTCTGTGCACAGTTCTCTAACTGAAGTCTGGAGGAGGGGCATAGAGGGAAGAGCCAGTGCACACCCATCTAAAGTTCTTTATAGTGCCCATGTCTCCTGCGGAGCCCGTCTATACCCCATGGTCCTTACGGAGTCCCCAGCATCCTCTACGGACTAGGAGAAAAAGATTTACTGGTAGGTTTAAAATCTTATATTTGTACATGGGGTCAGGCTGAAACAGGGAAGGTGGTCCCCAAAATTTTGACACAAAGTACCCAATTCTCTATGCTATAAATACAGCCCCGGTCATTATTCCTCCTTCAATAAAATTGAGAGCTAGCAGCATGCATTCTGTCAGTAAGTGTTAATTTGGCACTCACAAATCCCACATTTGTGCAGCAAAGTTCCAGATGTCTGCGTGTGATTCTTTCTCCGTATAATTTTTATTCAGTGTCCAATGATTATGTGCTTCTTACATCCTTCCATCCAACATTTGGCAGTAAAGCATGTTGGTACCTTTCATTGTATTTAGTTAAATGTCTAAGCCAGTCGAACCCAAACGTGGTCCTCAAGGCCAGGTTTTAAGGATATCCATGCTTGGGCACAGGTGACTTAGTATCTCCAGTCAGTTTGATAATACCATCTGTGTACAAGCAGGGATTTTCCTAAAACTTGCACTGTCAGGGTGCCTTGAGGTCCACTTTTTGGAATCTCTAAATATTCCTTCTATTATCCTATCTCCCATTGGGGGCGATTCAATTGTTTTGGGCGTCTAAAAATCCTGTCTTAACGGGACTGTTAAGATGCCCAAACAGTTGTCCCAATTTAATTGATGTCTGGGCACCCATGCACCTCACACATGTCGTGACCAACCAGCCAGGGTTTAGCGCTGTAAAACGGCTAAACCAGTCGAAACTCCTGCTTTGAGTGCTGACTTAGTGCACATTTCTTCTCGCACCTCAGGAGGCTGCGATAAGAAATGTCAGCCACACGGATACTGGGCATCTAAACTCAGCCACAATTGAATTACTCCCATTTTTGCATCCCGCTAGTGGTAGCCGTAAGGTAAAACAATGTAATCTACCCCATTAAATGATCCAGCACAGCATTAATCCCAAGTGAACAACAAGGGTAGCTTTAACTGGCCAATTTTTGTTTTCAAAAACTGTGTATTTTTATTTCTGGGGATATATACCCTTCAGCACAAATGCCGCCCCCCGAAAGACGTCACTATATATGTGTATAGTACACCACCCACCATGTTCAATAAAACATGAGGGGGGCAATGTCATGCCTTGATTACAACCCCCATAATGTGAATTGTGCACATGCACAGATCAGCCAGAATGCTTGAAGGGAGATTAAGTTCACCTCCTCGCACTTCTTAATTTTTGGCACTACATTCTGGGGTAGTGATGTCTTTGATTAAAGACTGCTACATCATGGGGGTAACAGATTGCCTCTAATAGTTAAGACGCAGCAGGTCGACAAAGCCTTCATAAATCCAGCAGACTGCAGTCACATCCTGTGCAATTGTGCCAGGAAAGTTGTTAATACAGTTGTTTTAGAGTAGCCCCGAAGTGAGACTATGCTCCAGAGAACTGGATTTAGAGTGTTTGAATATGGAAGTAAATGGTCATGCCAGTTATTACATGTAATTTTCTTTACCATAAATTTCATCAATAAACACTTGGACACTTGATGGACATACACAGTGAGAAAAATATCATAACTTAGACCTTTTATCTGACATGCTGACACCATCAGATACTGTTGCCATACCTTGTGAGATATTTTGCAGTGTATGGCCATGATATCTGCATTCTTTTCCTGGGAAGGAAACCCTTCCTCCAATTTAAAAGAAACGGGTAAAATGTCCAATTATCAATTTTTCAGAAATGCTGGACTACTTCAGCGTGTCAGACATAGTGATAATTACAGCTCAGTTGCAGCAATACACTGTTCAATCATCGGCCCGATCAGATGACTATCAGCTGTTCGCGCTGATAATTGAATACTGTTGGGGCGGTTCAATTGTTTTCCCAAGTGACGGCCACTAAGGGGTGCAGGACAGTTTAGTTGTTGCTCTGTTTAGACACCTGTTGACTGCGGTGAAGACACTTCTTCCTGCAGCCCCTCCTGAGGTGTGAGAAATGTGTGCGAAGTCACCACTTGGGCGTCCAAACGGGAGTTTGGACACCCAAAGCAGTTCTTTAAACGGGTTTAGCCATTTTACCTGGCTAAACCCTGTCTGTTTGGGCGCAACATGCGCGATAAGCATAGCCACCTAAAAATGAAATTGACTGTTTGAATGTCAAAAGACTCCCAAAACAATTGGATCACACCCTGTATGCCAAGCATTATTAAAATGGGACTACATATATTGGTACTGCTTTGTTAAATATAAAGTTATGGTCCTGTTACTTCATTTTTATATCCCTTTTTCAGTAAACGCTTCTAATTCGAGATGTAAGTATAATCTGAACTCTTGAAAATTGCTTATACAGGTTGAGTATCCCATATCCAAATATTCCGAAATACGGAATATTCCGAAATACGGACTTTTTTGAGTGAGAGTGAGATAGTGAAACCTTTGTTTTCTGATGGCTCAATGTACACAAACTTTGTTTAATACACAAAGTTATTAAAAATATTGTATTAAATGACCTTCAGACTGTGTGTATAAGTTGTATATGAAACATAAATGAATTGTGTGAATGTAGACACTTTGTTTAATGCGCAAAGTTATAAAAAATATTGGCTAAAATTACCTTCAGGCTGTGTGTATAAGGTGTATATGAAACATAAATGCATTCTGTGCTTAGATTTAGGTCCCATCACCATGGTATCTCATTATGATATGCAATTATTCCAAAATACGGAAAAATCCCATATCCAAAATACCTCTGGTCCCAAGCATTTTGGATAAGGGATACTCAACCTGTAATGTATTACAAAAGAAAATAATAATTTCACTTTTTTCTTTTTTTTTTTTTTAGCTGCTTTTCTGTAAGTAATGTATATTCATGAGTGACTTTCCTTTTTTATACGGTGTTACCTGAAACCCATTCTGTCTGGGAATGGCACTTAAGCATCATTGTGGCAGTGATTAAAATGGCATCTGTACAAGATGGGCTTACTCTGCCACCTTGTCTCTTTCCTTGACAGTTTATGGTTTTACTGCTTGTGTAGGAGTTCCCTTTACTGCAGTTAATGACCACTCATTCTGGTATTACTCCGCCACACTGACAGTGAGTGCCACCAGTTGGAGAGTAATTGCTGTTGCTGCCAGCAGGCTCCTTCACCAGCACCTGCGACTACATACCTATAGCTGATGAGTGGATCTGGTTGGCGTCCCGGCAGTCAGAATACAGATGCCGGAATCCCAACACTATTCTTTTTTTTTTTTTTTTTTTTAAATTAATATTTTTTATTAAAGAAGAGTCGAGTATGCAAGTACAGAACAGACAGGAGATGAGATGACAGCTCCAAGTAAATGCTTAATCACATACAAGTTATCCCCTAGGGAATAGCCAAATATTACAGAAACAAGGGAGTATTATGACAATACCAAGTATATGCATGTCTCGACCATCACAGTTTTTTATGTTTAAACAACAGACAAGTAAAAAGAAAATAATAAGAAAGATTCTAAGAAGAAGAGAGAGAAAAATAGTGGGGGAGAGAGGGGAAAGAGAGGGGGGGGGGGTATGGGAGAGTGGTGGTTCGTCAGAGAAACGAACTAGGTGAGTACACGAGATGGGAGAATAATACTTCCCAGCTACAAATCATACCATCTGAGCAACCGGGGTCTGTGTTTCATCTCTTATGTTTATTGGGACCTGTGTGGTGTCGAGAGCTGCCTCCTAATGTGACCTATTCCATCAAATCCCGGTAGCGGGGGGCGTAGTATAGGTGAACCATGGTTCCCATATCCTCCTATATTTGTCCGAACTGTCATGTAAGGAGGCTGTGATTTTCTCCATCGTGGAGATATGCCAAATTTTTGCTATTAGCATGCTCCTAGGGGGAGCGTTGGTGTTTTTCCAATTTTTGGCTACCACACAGCGAGCTGCATGTAAGATTTGGAGAACTAAGCTATTCGCCTGGTTATCTAGGTTGGGTAAAGGTAGGCCTAGCAAGGCTGACCAGGGGCCTAGGGTTATCCGTGAGCCAAAGATAGAGCCTAAGAGACCCTCCACCTGAGACCAGAACGTGTGCATTTTGGGGCATGACCACCAGATGTGTATAAAGTCTCCAGTTTGGCCACATCCACGCCAGCACAGTGGGGAGGACCCGGGAAAGATCTTATGCATTGTTGCTGGGACCCGATACCATCTAGTGTATACTTTATAAGAATTTTCCTTCACAAGAGAGGAAATTGATGATTGGGCAACTTTTTGTCTAATGGTTTCCCATGAGTCTTCATCAGGTGGAGGGCCTAGGTCCTGCTCCCACTTACGTTCATGGGGGAGAATATTTGTTGCCTTCAGGGAACGTAATAATCCGTAGAGTATAGAGATGATACCCTGCCGCATAGGAGAGTAAATGCATAGCCGCTCCAAGGGGGTGAGTTGGCGAAGAACCTGGGCTTTGGGCAGGGAGCTTAAAAAGGAGCGGAGCTGTAAATATTCATAAAATACGGGTTGGGAGATATCGTATTTGTCACATAAAGATTGTAGGGAACGCCATGAGGACCCGTCTATGAAATCAAATACAAGACCCGGGCGTGGGTTCAGATGAAGCCACGAATGAGATTGCAAAGTGGAACCTGGGGGAAGTCCCTGTTATCCCAGATGGACGTGATAGGAGATGGGAAAGTGGACAGGCCATAATGTCGAATGCAGAAAAACCACAGGGCGCAGGTGAGTTTTGTCGAAGGGACACAAGTTTGTAATGACCGTAGTGGCTTGGTCGGTGAGAGGAGGGAGACCAAAGAGGAGACCCCGGCCGCCAGAAGCTCGATTCGGATCCAAGGCAGGTGGGGGGCAGGGGAGAACCATGCCAGAGCCTGACTCAGGTGGGTTGCATGGTAATATTTACGAATATCCGGCAATCCCCTACCCCCCGCCAGCGGGTCACGCATCAGGGTGGAGGTCTTGATTCTAGGGGGCTTACCAGACCATATAAATTTCACAAATCCAACACTATTCTTAATGCCAGCACCGGCATCCCGGATAGGTTCACCGTCCGGCGCCAGAATCCCGACCGCCGGGATGCCAAACAAGCAGACATGGGCCTGCAGGAGAGGTAAGCCGAGGATGGGGGGTGTGAGGCTGCGGGGAAGGTGGGTTAGGGTTGACCACCACCAGGGATGGTTAGATTTATGCTGCAGGGAGGGTAGGTTACGGGGCAAGGGGGAGAAGGTACGTATACTTACCTTCCCCTGTTGTGATTCTGAACATTGGGATGCCGCAATCAGTGTTCTGACTGCCAGTATCCCAAATGCCGGAAAATTTAACCCAACCCCTGATGACTTCTGGTTTGGCCTTGACTGTTCCTCATTGTTTGCTTTGGTTCAAGACTGCAGGGTAGCAGGCAGAGTGGACAACCAGAGCATGGATTAATTTTCCTCTTATCTGTAGTTTACAGGATTATATCCAGCAATTGGTTTCATGTATGTAAGCAGAATGTAGTGGGGTTCTTGAAAAATGTATTTATTCTTTTAAATTTAACTAAAATACACTTCTGTATTTTGTTTTCTATTTTTTTTTTACACCCTTTTCACTGCTGGATATGGATGCTGCTACAGTACATATACTAACTTTAATCATTTTAATATATTATCATAAGTGCATAACTTCTGTAGAAATAATGTCTGGTGCACTGTGGTGCCAAAGTAATTAAGCCTGTGACACCACAGTGTAAGGGATTTTTTTTTTTTTTTTGGTGGGGCTGCATCCATTTTCTGAACCAGTGGTTGAGTGTCACCATAATGTCCAGTTAGAGTAATGTCTTTCAGTGACCATTAAACTCTGCAGACAGTGTACTAGAATCTTTTGTGTGTGTGGCCAGTACAAGATGTCTGTCACAGTAATAAGAGTCATTAATCAGGGAAATCATTCCATTATGCTGAACATTTAAAGCTTTAGTGAACAATTAGTCACATCTACACAGTTTCTTCTGTTTTGTAGAGGACAATTAGATGTTATCTAAATTTTTTTAGCCTTTTCTCTTTATGTATTCTGAGCGTTCCAAAATTCTTGCCTCTCTGACCCCAATATTGATTGTCCTAAGACGGTTCTGTTTTAGTATAGCTGTATGGCATCAGAACAACACATACAAAGGGGTATATGCAATTGCCGGCAAATTGCGGCAATTTTTCGCCCGTTTCTTTAATTCGACCATCGAATTCCGGCAGGAGGGTGCCAGAATTCTACATATTCAATAAAAAACGGATTAGACAGTCCCGCTGTCGAAAAATGACCGATTTGACGGATTTTGATTAGATTTTTAAAAATGTTTAAAAAAACCGGGGGGAAACGGTAAAAACCCACGGAAAAAAATTGCGTGGGGTCCCCCCTCCTAAGCATAACCAGCCTCGGGCTCTTTGAGCCGGTCCTGGTTGCCAAAATACGGGGGGGAAAAATGACACGGGATCCCCCGTATTTTAACAACCAGCACCTGGTCCTGGTGCAAAAAATACGGGGGACAAAGAGTAGGGGTCCCCCGTATTTTTTGTTCCAGCATCGGGCTCCACTAGCTGGACAGATAATGCCACAGCCGGGGGTCACTTTTATACAGCGGCCGTGGCATTAAATACCCAACTAGTCACCCCTGGCCGGGGTACCCTGGAGGAGTGGGGACCCATTCAATCAAGGGGTCCCCCCCCCAACCACCCAAGGGCCAGGGGTAAAGCCCGAGGCTGTCCCCCCCCCCCCCCCCCCCCATCCAAGGGCTGCAGATGGGGGGGCTGATAGCCTTGAGTAAAATACACGAATATTGTTTATTTCAGAAGAACTACAAGTCCCAGCAAGCCTCCCCCGCAAGCTGGTACTTGGAGAACCACAAGTACCAGCATGCGGGTGGAAAAACGGGCCCGCATGCTGGATGGGGGGGGGGGGGGGGGGGGAACAGCCTCTGGCTTCACACCTGGCCCTTGGGTGGCTGGGGGGGGACACCCCTTGATTGAAGGGATCCCCACTCCTCCAGGGTACCCCGGCCAGGGGTGACTAGTTGGGTATTTAATGCCACGGCCGCAGGGCGCTGTATTAAAGTGACCCCCGGCTGTGGCATTATCTGTCCAGCTAGTGGAGCCCGGTGCTGGTACAAAAAATACGGGGGACTCCTACTCTTTTTGTCCCCCGTATTTTGGCAACCAGGACCGGCTCAAAGAGCCTGAGGCTGGTTATGCTTAGGAGGGGGGACCCCACGCAATTTTTTTTTTTTTTTTTCAGATTTTTACCATTCCATAAAAAAAAAAAAAAAAATATATATATATTTTTTTTTTTAATTAGACTCCGCCTTTACTGTCTGAAAGCACTGTTGTCGAATTTACAATCTTCAATTAAATATACTTTTGTCGAATTGCCACATTTGTACCATTGCAGAAATGTCGAATTTCAAAAAGTTGAATTTGGAAAGTCCGTTTTGTTTTGACAAAAAGTACTGAATTGCATTGTCGAATTTTTTTTTTTGGGGGGGCGAAAATGTCCCATTTTTCGACATTGTCGGGGGGGGGGGGGGGGGGGTTGGTTTCCCCAGCTTTTTCAAAGGTGTCATGCTAGTGCAGGTACTAGGTTATTTATACCTGAAACAATATGGCTGCTGCTTATTGCACCTGAGGTTCAATTTCACTTCAGCATGCTCTCATACATTAAAATATAGATTTCTAGATGGTAAATGGAGGCAAATATGTATACACACTAAAAGTCACTAATAAAGAGAAATTCCAAGTATTTTCATTCATTTCTGTACTTATTCTTAATCTTAACATAGTAGTCATGTGACCTTAATACTCCGGTCACATGACATATATACATAGCTACTTAAAAAGACAAGTACATGCAAAAACATAAATATGCAGAGATATAACGTTACAAATTTGTGGAAAAAGGATTTTGGACCATATATTTGTACATTTTAATTAGTAATACATATCTGAGACATCCAATGTCTTCCGGTCACATAATTGGATAAAAAGAAAAAGATGGTGTCTAATTCACATCTGTTTTTAGTGTGCCTGTAACTGACATGGGGGCAAGAAAGATGGATGCTAAGAAGAAACATTTAAAATGTGTATGTGCCCTCTATGCCTAGCCTTACCATACTATCCCTTTAAACCGGGACGCTCTCCTAAATTACACAGGTTCTATGGCTGATTTAAAACCAGGTGAAATGCTGGCTTGAGTTAAGCCAGCCACAGAACATGTGTAATTCAGGAGTGTCCTGGTCTAAAAGGATGATATGGGTAGCATATCTATGCCTTGTGTGTTATGTCTGCATCGCCTTATCATCCTCATTGCTTTACAGATTTTTAACCCTCAACTCGCACAACATACAGTATATCAGTTTGCAGCAGTGAGAATGCAGATTACCCAAGTGAGAGGCACATTGTGATCTGAAACCTTATTTGTCAAAAAACTAGAGTAGTGGTGAAGCATCAAGGAGGTTTTCCACATACCTATTAATTGGTTGTAAGGGGGAGATATATATTTCCCCTCCCCTTCATTCTTATAAACAAATCCTACTGTACATGATCATGGAGACGATTGCATTTTGTGTAGAATTTAACATTTCTTACTGACTTTGCAAAATATTGTTAATGATTTTAAGGAAGGAACATAATAAATCCTCACAGATGGAGCTCAATTATATACAAATCCCATGGCTGGTTTCCATGGTGAAGGCAACTTGAAGGAACCTGTGGGGTTTCTGCACTTCTCTACTTCACTGTATGAAACGTTCTTTCGTTTTGTGAAAGAAATCCACAATCAGGAACTGCAACAAATTAACTTAATGATGTTCTTTTGTTAAAACCTATGTTGGCACAGGGAATGCATGTGTGTTCTCGGTAAAGACTGTTGATCTCGTTCTTTTTTAGACGGCACAGGATGTTCTTGTTATGCTGTTGGATCCAACAATGAGCTACATCTTTCTAAATGTTTTTATTTTGTTTCCTGGTTGTTGGCTTGCAGAGTAACTTTGTTTGAGACGTGTGCTGTATTTCCCTCCTTTCCAGCTATAAATGCAGTATCTTTCTGCAGAGCCATACTTTACGATAATACCACTTTCTCTAACGTCCTAGTGGATGCTGGGAACTCCGTAAGGACCATGGGGAATAGCGGGCTCCGAAGGAGGCTGGGCACTCTAGAAAGATTTATGACTACCTGGTGTGCACTGGCTCCTCCCACTATGACCCTCCTCCAAGCCTCAGTTAGATCTTGTGCCCGGCCGAGGTTGGATGCACACTAGGGGCTCTCCTGAGCCCTTAGAAAGAAAGTATAGATTTAGGTTTTTTATTTTCGGTGAGACCTGCTGGCAACATGCTCACTGCAGCGAGGGACTAAGGGGAGAAGAAGCGAACTCGCCTGCTTGCAGCCGGATTGGGCTTCTTAGGCTACTGGACACCATTAGCTCCAGAGGGATCGACCGCAGGCCCAGTCCTTGGTGTTCGGTCCCGGAGCCGCGCCGCCGTCCCCCTTACAGAGCCAGAAGCAAGAAGAGGTCCGGAAAAACGGCGGCAGAAGACATCAGTCTTCACCAAGGTAGCGCACAGCACTGCAGCTGTGCGCCATTGCTCCTCATGCACACCACACACTCCGGTCACTGATGGGTGCAGGGCGCTTGGGGGGGGCGCCCTGAGCAGCAATATAAACACCTTGGCTGGCAAAAATACATCACATATAACCCCCAGGGCTATATGGATGTATATTAACCCCTGCCAGATTCCATAAAAATGCGGGAGAAAAGTCCGCGAAAAAGGGGCGGAGCCTATCTCTTCAGCACACTCCGTTGGAGGGAAGCTCCCTGGCTCTCCCCTGCAGTCTACACTACAGAACAGGGTTAAAACAGAGAGGGGGGGCACTAAATTTAGGCGCAGTATAAATTTTATATAAAAGCAGCTATAGGGGACATAACTCAGTTAGTCCCTGCATTATATAGCGCTCTGGTGTGTGCTGGCATACTCTCACTCTGTCCCCCCAAAGGGCTTTTGTGGGTCCTGTCCTCATTGGAGCATTCCTTGTGTGTGTGCGGTGTGTCGGTACGGCTGTGTCGACATGTTTGATGAGGAGACTTATGTGGAGGCGGAGCAGATGCCGATAAATGAGATGTCGCCCCTGTGGGCCGACACCAGAGTGGATGGATAGGTGGAAGGTATTAACAGACAGTGTCAACTCCTTACATAAAAGGCTGGATGACGTAACAGCTATGGGACAGCCAGCTTCTCAGCCCGCGCCTGCCCAGATGTCTCAAAGGCCATCAACGCTCCCTCAGATGGCAGACACAGATGTCGACACAGAGTCTGACTCCAGTGTCGACGAGGTTGAGACATATACACAATCCACTAGGAACATCCGTTGCATGATCCCGGCAATATAAAATGTGTTACACATTTCTGACATTAATCCAAGTACCACTAAAAACAAAGGGTTTTATGTGTGGGGAGAAAAAGCAGGCAGTGTTTTGTTCCCCCATCAAATGAGTGAATGAAGTGTGAAAAAGCGTGGGTTTCCCCGATAAGAAACTGGTAATTTCTAACAAGTTACTGATGGCGTACCCTTTCCCGCCAGAGGATAAGTTACGCTGGGAGATATCCCCTAGGGTGGATAAGGCGCTCACACGTTTGTCAAGGTGGCACTGCCGTCTTAGGATACGGCCACCTTGAAGGTACCTGCTGATAAATAGCAGGAGGCTATCCTGAAGTCTGTAATTACACACTCAGGTACTAGACTGAGACCTGCAGACTGCTGCAGCGTGGTCTGTACCCCTTTCAAACAGGGATACTATTTTGCGAACATAAGACGTCGTCTTATATATGAGTGATGCACAGAGGAATATTTTGCCGGCTGGCATCCTGAATTATTGCAATGTCCATTCTGTCAGGAGGGTATTGGAGACCCGACACTGGACAGGTGATGCTGACTTTAAAAGGCACATAGAGCCTTATAAGGGTGAGGAATTGGTTGGGGATGGTCTCTGGGACCTCGTATCCACAGCAACAGCTGGGATGAAAATATTTTACCTCAAGTTTCCTCACAGCCTAAGAAACGCACTGTATTATCAGGTACAGTCCTTTCGGCTTCAAAAAAGCAGGCGGGTCAAACGAGGGAAGAGGGAAAAAGCTGCACCAGCAGCCAGTCCCCAGAATCAAAATTCTTCCCCTGCTTTCTTTGAGTCCACCGCATGACGCGGGGGCTCCACAGGCGTAGCCAGGTACGGTGGGGGGCCGCCTCAAAAATTTCAGCGATCAGTGGGCTCACTCACAGGTGGATCCCTGGATCATTCAAGTAGTATCTCAGGGGTACAAGCTGGAAGTCGAGGCGTCTCCCCCCCGCCGTTTACTCAAATCTGCCTTGCCGACAACTCCCTCAGGCAGGGAGGCTGTGCTAGAGGCAATTCACAAGCTGTATTCCCAGCAGGTGATAGTCAAGGTGCCCCTACTTCAACAAGGACGGGGTTACTATTCCACACTGTTTGTGGTACCGAAACCAGCCGGTTCGGTGAGACCCATTTTAAAATGGAAATCCTTGAACACTTACATAACAAAGTTCAAGATGGAATCGCTCAGGGCGGTTATTGCAAGCCTGGACAAGGGGGATTACAGGGTATCCCTGGACATCAAGGATGCTTACCTGCATGTCCCTATTTACCTTCCTCACCAGGAGTACCTCAGATTGTGGTACAGGATTGCCATTACCAATTCCAGACACTACCGTTTGGACTGTCCACGGCACCGAGGGTGTTTACCAAGGTAATGGCAGAAATGATGATACTCCTTCAAAAAAGGGAGTTTTTATTTATCCCATACTTGGATGATCTCCTTATAAAGGCAAGGTCCAGGGAGCAGTTACTGGTCGGAGTAGCACTATCTCAGGAGGTGCTACAACAGCATGGCTGGATTCTGAACATTCCAAAGTCACAGCTGGTTCCTTCCACTCGCTTACTGTTCCTGGGGATGATTTTGGACACAGAACAGAAAAGTGTTTCTCCCGCAGGAGAAAGCCAAGGAGCTGTCATCTCTAGTCAGAGACCTCCTAAAACCAAAAAGGGTATCGGTGCATCGTTGCACACGAGTCCTGGGAAAAATGGTGGCTTCATACGAAGCAATTCCATTCGGCAGGTTCCATGCGAGGACCTTCCCGTGAGACCTCTTAGATAAGTGGTCGGGATCGCATCTTCAAATGCATCAAATGATAACCCTGTCTCCAAGGACCAGGGTGTCTCTACTGTGGTGGATGCAGGGTGCTCATCTTCTAGAGGGCCGCAGTTTCGGCATACAGGACTGGGTCCTGGTGACCACGGATGCCAGCCTTCAAGGCTGGGGAGCAGTCACACAGGGAAGAAACTTCCAGGGCCTATGGTCAAGTCAGGAGACTTCCCTACATATAAATTCTGGAACTGAGGGCCATTTACAATGCCCTAAGTCAGGCAAGACCCCTGCTTCAAAACCAGCCGGTACTGATACAGTCAGACAACATCACGGCAGTCGCCCATGTGACCCGACAGGGCGGCACAAGAAGCAGGATGGCAATGGCAGAAGCCACAAGGATTCTCCGATGGGCGGAAAATCACGTACTAGCACTGTCAGCAGTGTTCATTCCGGGAGTGGACAACTGGGAAGCAGACTTCCTCAGCAGACACGACCTACACCCGGGAGAGTGGGGACTTCATCCAGAAGTCTTCCTGCTGTTGGTAAACCGTTGGGAAAGGCCACAGGTGGACATGATGGCGTCCCGCCTCAACAAAAAGCTAAAGAGATATTGCGCCAGGTCAAGGGACCCTCAGGCGATAGCTGTGGACGCTCTAGTGACACCGTGGGTGTACCAGTCGGTTTGTGTTCCCTACTCTGCCTCTCATACCAAAGGTACTGAGAATAATAAGATGGCGAGGAGTAAGAACGATACTCGTGGTTCCGGATTGGCCAAGAAGGGCTTGGTACCCGGAACTTCAGGAAATGATATCAGAGGACCCATGGCCTCTGCCGCTCAGACAGGACCTGCTTCAGCAGGGGCTCTGTCTGTTCCAAGACTTACCGCGGCTGCGTTTGACGGCATGGCGATTGAGCGCCGGATCCTGAAGGAAAAGGGTATTCCGGAAGAAGTCATTCCTGCGCTTATTAAAGCCAGGAAAGATGTTACGGCAAAGCATTATCACCGCATGTGGCGGGAATATGTTGCATGGTGCGAGGCCAAAAAGGCCCCAACAGAGGAATTTCCACTAGGTCGATTTCTACATTTCCTGCAAGCAGGAGTGAATATGGGCCTAAGTCTAGGCTCCATTAAAGTACAGATCTCGGCTCTGTCGATTTTTTTTCTTTCAAAAAGAATTAGCTTCAGTACCTGAAGTTCAGGCATTGTGAAAGGAATGCTGCATATTCAGCCCCCTGTGGCACCTTGGGATCTCAACGTGGTGTTGAGTTTTCTTAAAATCACATTGGTTTGAGCCACTAAAAACCGTGGATCTAAAATATCTCACGTGGAAAGTGGTCATGTTATTGGCCTTGGCTTCAGCCAGGCGAGTGTCAGAATTGGCGGCTTTATCATGTAAAAGCCCTTATCTGATTTTCCATATGGATAGGGCAGAATTGAGGACTCGTCCCCAATTTCTTCCTAAGGTGGTGTCAGCGTTTCATCTGAACCAGCCTATTGTGGTGCCGGCGGCTACTAGTGAATTGGAGGACTCCAAGTTGCTAGACGTTGTCAGGGCCCTGAAAATATATGTTTCCAGGACGGCTGGAGTCAGAAACTCTGACTCGCTGTTTATCCTGTATGCACCCAACAAGCTGGGTGCTCCTGCTTCTAAGCAGTCTATGGCTCGCTGGATTTGTAGTACAATTCAGCTTGCACATTCTGTGGCAGGCATACCACAGCCAAAATCTGTAAATGCCCATTCCACAAGGAAGGTGGGCTCATCTTGGGCGGCTGCCCGAGGGGGTCTCGGCTTTACAACTTTGCCGAGCAGCTACTTGGTCAGGGGCAAACACGGTTGCAAAATTCTACAAATTTGATACCCTGGCTGAGGAGGACCTGGAGTTCTCTCATTCGGTGCTGCAGAGTCATCCGCACTCTCCCGCCCGTTTGGGAGCTTTGGTATAATCCCCATGGTCCTTACGGAGTTCCCAGCATCCACTAGGACGTCAGAGAAAATAAGAATTTACTCACCGGTAATTCTATTTCTCGTAGTCCGTAGTGGATGCTGGGCGCCCATCCCAAGTGCGGATTGTCTGCAATACTTGTAAATAGTTATTGTTAACTAAAGGGTTATTGTTGAGCCATCTGTTGAGAGGCTCAGTTGTTTTCATACTGTCAAACTGGATATAGTATCACGAGTTGTACGGTGTGGCTGGTAAGAGTCTTACCCGGGATTCTAAATCCTTCCTTATTATGTCTGCTCGTCCGGGCACAGTGTCCTAACTGAGGCTTGGAGGAGGGTCATAGTGGGAGGAGCCAGTGCACACCAGGTAGTCATAAATCTTTCTAGAGTGCCCAGCCTCCTTCGGAGCCCGCTATTCCCCATGGTCCTTACGGAGTTCCCAGCATCCACTACGGACTACGAGAAATAGAATTACCGGTGAGTAAATTCTTATTTTTCTCTAACGTCCTAGTGGATGCTGGGGACTCCGAAAGGACCATGGGGAATAGCGGCTCCGCAGGAGACTGGGCACAAAGTAAAAGCTTTAGGACTAGCTGGTGTGCACTGGCTCCTCCCCCTATGACCCTCCTCCAAGCCTCAGTTAAGATTTTGTGCCCGAACGAGAAGGGTGCAATCTAGGTGGCTCTCCTGAGCTGCTTAGAGTAAAAGTTTAAATAGGTTTTTATTTTTCAGTGAGACCTGCTGGCAACAGGCTCACTGCATCGAGGGACTAAGGGGAGAAGAAGCGAACTCACCTGCGTGCAGAGTGGATTGGGCTTCTTAGGCTACTGGACATTAGCTCCAGAGGGACGATCACAGGCCCAGCCATGGATGGGTCCCGGAGCCGCGCCGCCAGCCCCCTTACAGATGCTGAAGCAAGAAGAGGTCCATAAATCGGCGGCAGAAGACTTTCCTGTCTTCATAAGGTAGCGCACAGCACTGCAGCTGTGCGCCATTGCTCTCAGCACACTTCGGTCACTGAGGGTGCAGGACGCTGGGGGGGGGGCGCCCTGGGAAGCAATGAATTTACCTTATTTGGCAAAAAATACATCACATATAGCTCCTGGGCTATATGGATGTATTTAACCCCTGCCAGTTTTCCAGAAAAAAGCGGGAGAAGAGCCCGCCGTGAAGGGGGCGGGGCCTATCTCCTCAGCACACAGCGCCATTTTTCCCACACAGCTCCGCTGGTAGGAAGGCTCCCAGAATCTCCCCTGCATCCTGCAACTACAGAAACAGGGTAAAAAAGAGAGGGGGGCACTTATTTGGCAAAATAACAGATATAAGCAGCTATAAGGGATAGACACTTATTGTAAGGTTGTCCCTATACATATATAGCGCTCTGGTGTGTGCTGGCAAACTCTCCCTCTGTCTCCCCAAGGGGCTAAGTGGGTCCTGTCCTCTATCAGAGCATTCCCTGTGTGTGTGTGCTGGGTGTCGGTACGCGCTCTGGTGTGTGCTGGCAAACTCTCCCTCTGTCTCCCCAAGGGGCTAAGTGGGTCCTGTCCTCTATCAGAGCATTCCCTGTGTGTGTGCTGGGTGTCGGTACGTGTGTGTCGACATGTATGAGGAGGAAAATGATGTGGAGGCGGAGCAATTGCCTATAATGGTGATGTCACCCCCTAGGGAGTCGACACCTGAATGGATGGCCGTAATTAAGGAATTACGTGACAGTGTCGGCACGTTACAGAAAACTGTTGACGACATGAGACAGCCGGCAGCTCAGTTAGTGCCTGTCCAGGCGTCTCAAACACCGTCAGGGGCTATTAAACGCCCGTTACCTCAGTGGGTCGACACGGACCCAGACACAGACACTGACTCCAGTGTCGACGGTGAAGAAACAAACGTATTTTCCAGTAGGGCCACACGTTACATGATCACGGCAATGAAGGAGGTTTTGCACATCTCTGATACTGCAAGTACCACAAAAAGGGGTATTATGTGGGGTGTGAAAAAACTACCCGTAGTTTTTCCTGAATCAGATGAATTGAATGAAGTGTGTGATGAAGCGTGGGTTGCCCCCGACAAAAAACTGCTAATTTCTAAAAAATTATTGGCACTATATCCCTTCCCACCAGAGGTTAGGGCTCGTTGGGAAACACCCCCTAGGGTGGATAAGGCGCTCACACGCTTATCAAAACAAGTAGCGTTACCGTCTCCAGAGACGGCCGCCCTTAGGGCTGAAACACACTACACGGCTTTTGCCGGCCGGGAAAAAGCCGGACGGCTTTTTCCCGTGCCGGCATTGTAGTTAACAGTGTGAGGGCTAGGGTCCCTTCACACTGCACGGCCCCGGCCCGGCTGCCGGGTTGCAGCCGGGTCTCACCACTGGAAGGTCCGGCGGCCGGGCGGCCGCCGGGCCGTCTTTGGAGCCAGTAAACCGTGTGTGTGAAGGGGAGCTTTCACACACAACGGTTTTTACTGTAGCCGTGTATGATGCTGCGCATGCGCACAGCATCACACACGGCTAAAAGCCGTCCTGTGTGACAGACACTGCCGGTTTCTCCCGGATGGCAAAAAGCCGGACAAAGTTTGTCCGGCTTTTTGCCATCCGGGAAAAACCGGAGTGTGTGTTACAGCCCTTAAGGAGCCAGCAGATAGGAGGCTGGAAAATATCCTTAAAAGTATATACACACATACTGGTGTTATACTGCGACCAGCAATCGCCTCAGCCTGGATGTGCAGTGCTGGGGTGGCTTGGTCGGATTCCCTGACTGAAAATATTGATACCCTGGACAGGGACAATATATTATTGACTATAGAGCATTTAAAGGATGCATTCCTATATATGCGAGATGCACAGAGAGACATTTGCACTCTGGCATCAAGAGTAAGTGCGATGTCCATTTCTGCCAGAAGAGGATTATGGACGCGACAGTGGTCAGGGGATGCGGATTCCAAACGGCATATGGAAGTATTGCCGTATAAAGGGAAGGAGTTATTTGGGGGCGGTCTATCGGACCTGGTGGCCACGGCAACGGCTGGGAAATCGACCTTTTTACCCCAAGTCACCTCGCAGCAGAAAAAGATACCGCCTTTTCAGGCTCAGTCCTTTCGTCCCCATAAGGGCAAGCGGGCAAAAGGCCACTCATATCTGACCCGGGGCAGAGGAAGGGGAAAAAGACTGCAACAGACAGCTTCTTCCCACGACCAGAAGCCCTCCCCCCGCTTCTGCCAAGTCCTCAGCATGACGCTGGGGCCTTACAAGCGGACTCGGGCACGGTGGGGGCCCGTCTCAAGAATTTCAGCGCGCAGTGGGCTCACTCGCAAGTGGACCCCTGGATCCTGCAGGTAGTATCTCAGGGGTACAAATTGGAATTCGAGACGTCTCCCCCTCGCCGGTTCCTGATGTCTGCTTTACCAACGTCTACCCCCGACAGGGAGGCGGTATTGGAAGCCATTCACAAGCTGTATTCCCAGCAAGTGATAATCAAGGTACCCCTCCTACAACAGGGAAAGGGGTATTACTCCACGCTGTTTGTGGTACCGAAGCCGGACGGCTCGGTGAGACCCATTTTAAATCTGAAAGCCTTGAACACTTACATAAAAAGGTTCAAGTTCAAGATGGAGTCACTCAGAGCAGTGATAGCGAACCTGGAAGAAGGGGACTACATGGTGTCTCTGGACATCAAGGATGCTTACCTCCATGTCCCAATTTGCCCTTCTCACCAAGGGTACCTCAGGTTTGTGGTACAGAACTGTCACTATCAGTTTCAGACGCTGCCGTTTGGATTGTCCACGGCACCCCGGGTCTTTACCAAGGTAATGGCCGAAATGATGATTCTTCTTCGAAGAAAAGGCGTCTTAATTATCCCTTACTTGGACGATCTCCTGATAAGGGCACGGTCCAGAGAACAGTTAGAGGTCGGAGTAGCACTATCTCAAATAGTACTACGACAGCGCGGATGGATTCTAAATATTCCAAAATCACAGCTGATTCCGACGACACGTCTGCTGTTCCTAGGGATGATTCTGGACACAGTACAGAAAAAGGTGTTTCTCCCGGAAGAGAAAGCCAGGGAGTTATCCGACCTAGTCAGGAAACTCCTAAGACCAGGCCAGGTGTCAGTGCATCAGTGCACAAGGGTCCTGGGAAAGATGGTGGCTTCTTACGAAGCGATTCCATTCGGCAGATTCCACGCAAGAACTTTTCAGTTGGATCTGCTAGACAAATGGTCCGGATCGCATCTTCAAATGCATCAGCGGATAACCCTGTCTCCAAGGACAAGGGTGTCTCTCCTGTGGTGGTTACAGAGTGCTCATCTCCTAGAGGGCCGCAGATTCGGCATTCAGGATTGGGTCCTGGTGACCACGGATGCCAGCCTGAGAGGCTGGGGAGCAGTCACACAGGGAAAAAATTTCCAGGGCTTGTGGTCAAGCATGGAAACGTCACTTCACATAAATATCCTGGAACTAAGGGCCATTTACAATGCCCTAAGTCAGGCAAGGCCTCTGCTTCAGGGTCAGCCAGTATTGATCCAGTCGGACAACATCACGGCAGTCGCCCACGTAAACAGACAGGGCGGCACAAGAAGCAGGAGGGCAATGACGGAAGTGACAAGGATTCTTCGCTGGGCGGAAAATCATGTGATAGCACTGTCAGCAGTGTTCATTCCGGGAGTGGACAACTGGGAAGCAGACTTCCTCAGCAGGCACGATCTTCACCCGGGGGAGTGGGGACTTCATCCAGAAGTCTTCCACATGATTGTAAACCGTTGGGAAAAACCAATAGTGGACATGATGGCGTCTCGCCTCAACAAAAAACTGGACAGATATTGCTCCAGGTCAAGGGACCCTCAGGCAATAGCTGTGGACGCTCTGGTAACACCGTGGGTGTACCAGTCAGTGTATGTGTTCCCTCCTCTTCCTCTCATACCAAAAGTACTGAGAATCATAAGAAGGAGAGGAGTAAAGACTATACTCGTGGCTCCGGATTGGCCAAGAAGGACTTGGTACCCGGAAATTCAAGAGATGCTCACGGAAGACCCGTGGCCTCTACCTCTAAGACAGGACCTGCTCCAGCAGGGACCATGTCTGTTCCAAGACTTACCCCGGCTGCGTTTGACGGCATGGCGGTTGAACGCCGGATCCTGAAGGAAAAAGGCATTCCGGATGAAGTCATCCCTACCCTGATCAAAGCCAGGAAGGATGTAACCGTACAACATTATCACCGTATTTGGCGTAAATATGTTGCGTGGTGCGAGGCCAGGAAGGCCCCCTACGGAGGAATTTCAACTGGGTCGTTTCCTGCAAACAGGACTGTCTATGGGCCTCAAATTAGGGTCCATTAAGGTTCAAATTTCGGCCCTGTCGATATTCTTCCAAAAAGAACTAGCTTCTGTTCCTGAAGTTCAGACGTTTGTCAAGGGAGTACTGCATATACAGCCTCCTTTTGTGCCTCCAGTGGCACCTTGGGATCTCAATGTAGTGTTGGGATTCCTAAAATCACATTGGTTTGAACCACTCACCACTGTGGACTTGAAATATCTCACATGGAAAGTGGTAATGCTGTTAGCCCTGGCTTCAGCCAGGCGTGTATCAGAATTGGCGGCTTTATCCTATAAAAACCCTTACCTAATTTTTCATATGGACAGGGCAGAATTGAGGACTCGTCCTCAATTTCTCCCTAAGGTGGTTTCAGCATTTCACTTAAACCAACCTATTGTGGTGCCTGCGGCTACTAGGGACTTGGAGGATTCCAAGTTGCTGGACGTAGTCAGGGCCCTGAAAATGTTTCCAGGACGGCTGGAGTCAGAAAATCTGACTCGCTGTTTATCCTGTATGCACCCAACAAACTGGGTGCTCCTGCTTCTAAGCAGACGATTGCTCGTTAGATTTGTAGTACAATTCAGCTTGCACATTCTGTGGCAGGCCTGCCACAGCCAAAATCTGTAAAAGCCCATTCCACACGGAAAGTGGGCTCATCTTGGGCGGCTGCCCGAGGGGTCTCGGCTTTACAACTTTGCCGAGCTGCTACTTGGTCAGGGGCAAACACGTTTGCTAAATTCTACAAATTTGATACCCTGGCTGAGGAGGACCTGGAGTTCTCTCATTCGGTGCTGCAGAGTCATCCGCACTCTCCCGCCCGTTTGGGAGCTTTGGTATAATCCCCATGGTCCTTTCGGAGTCCCCAGCATCCACTAGGATGTTAGAGAAAATAAGAATTTACTTACCGATAATTCTATTTCTCATAGTCCGTAGTGGATGCTGGGCGCCCATCCCAAGTGCGGATTGTCTGCAATACTTGTACATAGTTACAAAAATCGGGTTATTATTGTTGTGAGCCATCTTTTCAGAGGCTCCTTCTGTTATCATGCTGTTAACTGGGTTCAGATCACAAGTTGTACGGTGTGATTGGTGTGGCTGGTATGAGTCTTACCCGGGATTCAAAATCCTTCCTTAGTGTGTACGCTCGTCCGGGCACAGTATCCTAACTGAGGCTTGGAGGAGGGTCATAGGGGGAGGAGCCAGTGCACACCAGCTAGTCCTAAAGCTTTTACTTTGTGCCCAGTCTCCTGCGGAGCCGCTATTCCCCATGGTCCTTTCGGAGTCCCCAGCATCCACTACGGACTATGAGAAATAGAATTATCGGTAAGTAAATTCTTATTTTTCACAGAAAAGTGTGAATCCCGGCTTTTTCGTTTTGCCGGTCCCAGCCTTACTCCCCTTTCACACCGGAAATCAAATTAGTGAAGCAGTTCTACCCCTTAATTTGCCGATCAACCTGGGTATTTCTCCTGTCTGAAAGGTTCAACCCGGCTCTCAATTGCCAGGTCTTCAATGCTGATAAAAAAAAAGTCTAGGTCGAACTCCCTGGAACTTCGACCCGTGTTTATCTGCTTTACCCTGTAATTCGGCTTTCTGTGTGAACGTGGTATAAGAAGCAAAGCTGAGCCATTATGTAAATTTGCACTTTGGCTAAATCCTTTAAAATGCTTGCAGTCGCGAACCTAAAATGTGATGACTATGTGTAAAAACAAGCAGTCTGCGTGCAAAATAAAAAAGCAAGATATACTTTTGCACCCCCCCTATATAACATGGGGGGAGGGGGAGAGAGAAAGTGGATGGAGATAAAGTACTAACCGATAAGCTATCATTTTACAGACTGTGTTCGAAAAATGACTGGAGCTGGTTGGGTGGCACTTAATCTCTCAACAAGCTTGGCTAAATCTCCCGCATGGTTTGCCCAGGATTAAATTTGCATTTATTTTATCTGGGATATCTCCTGCAACTTCAAAACTCAGAACAGGTAGACCTCTTCATTAAGTAGTATGTCCTAACCATGGATTCCTATATTGGGTTTGGGGTCTATTCATCACTCTAAGTCAGTTTTTCTTTTGACACTTATTGCTGCATTGGAACTTGTTGATGTAATTTAACAATAGGACTTCCAGAGCATTTGACTGATGTGGAGTTCCCCTACAATACTGGCTGTCTGATCAACCTGGGTCCCATATGCTCATGAACAACCCAGTGTTGCCCTCTCATACATGCATTCATATTTGTACAATTTTCTCGCAACTGAGTGGTTATCGGCAGACTGCACATGTGCCATGATCGCACTGTGCTCACGCAGGGGTACCTTTTTTGCAATAGAACAGAAAAAATTGCTGCGCCTGTGTCTAACAATTATTTATTAAGCCGATCTTAATGACCCGAACCTGGAATTAATAATGTCAAAAGCACGTTCGCCTCTATAAGGAGTTGTGTGGTACTCCTAACTAAATGAACCAGAAAAAGAAATTAATAGAGGCGCTCATTGCATTTAGACACTATAATATCCTGAGTTCTATTCCAACCAAAGAGTCAAATGGATTATAAAATGGATGTTTAATTATCACGATGAATCAATAAAAACAACTTATTTAGAACAAGCTCATAAGTAATTAATGTATAATCCCTATCCTCACTAAATTGCCACATGTATAAACATAAGAATCGCATAAGATGCATAAATTGTTGCAATAAATACTATAAGCAATGAAGCTGACTGAAGTAGCTTATAAAAAGTTCAGGTGTAACAATCTGTTACAATGCTTAGGGAACACTGTTGCCAAAACTGCTATATGTAGAAGTTCATTTATTGAATAAACCACAGTTGCTAAGTGTGTGGTCAATATAGGCTCTGGGATGTTAAACCGTTGGAAGAATAGCTTCAGAATACAGGTGGCCGGCGTATATATGGCAATTGAACAATAGATTACCTCTCCATTTAGGGCTGATGAACCCGAGCGTCCTCGGGTGAGTCCAGAAATTGCCCAATGTTTTGTGGAGCTGGAGGGTTCGTGGCCTATGTGTCTGTGTGGAACAGGATCGCGCTGTTGTTGGCTCAATTTTCCTGGGGGTGCTTCACCCGCTGTTTGCTGCAGAATTTGTGGAAAGAGCATAAATGCGGCTGGTTGAATGAAAGCCGCCACACGGATCCAGCTGTATCTGAGACTCTTCTAAGACTCCCTGGACGTGCACCGTCCGCCGGTGGTCAGAAGAAGAGAAGCTGCACGGAGCTCACACTGGCGGCTTCGTCCTGTGTAGGGACGCGTAACGCCCGCTGCTGCAGCCGGTGAAGTTTAAGCAGTAGTAGCTGTGTCCCAGAGCATGTGGGTACTCAGTGAGAAAGGGGAGGAGACCTTTTTTGCAATGTCTCATGCAATGAGACCTTTAATGCTGAGTGATTGGCTGGGGGAGGTAACTGAGAGTGGCAGCAGGGCATGTCACGGCCATTTTTGGGGTATGTATCTGCTTTCATCTGTGATCATCCACACAGAAAAACATGGCACCAGCATTGCTAATGGCGTAACCAGTCTGCGTAGCTATAGACTCTGGTAGAAGACCTTCCTCCATTACATCTGTTTTGCGTATGTGTTCGTGGTTATGGTCTATCTGTTGGCTCCGGTGGGCATGTGTGTACAGACATAAACAAACATCTCTGTATTGCATGGTAATCACTGCAGTGCTCTTTGAGTAATGACAGTCACTGCCAGGTGTTGTCTGTATTATAGGCTGCTCACCTCAAGGCTCCCTGTGTTATATGGCACTGCAGTGCTTTGTGCCACCTCCCGTCAGTGGTCCCCTTCCCCTACCATTGCATTCCTCCTGTGGGCCCTTCATGCATGGTTCACTGCCCTAATTTAAGCAAAGATAAATTTCCTAAAGATATGTATTTATCATCCATTCTAACATTTAATTTTATGCTTTTTTGTTTAGTAAAGAACTGCAGTGTGACTTATCTGTGGGTTTTATTGTGACAATAGGTAATGGAAGAATTATGAGTACTTTTGTATGTTTCACACCCAGTATAAGGCCCATAAATCTTAAGACTGATACTGCATATTGGTATGAAATGAGAGCAGCTGTGCTATTGTCTTTGCTTCTGTAAAACCTGTGTGGTGAAACCAACAAGCACATGATATGATCTCGGCAACTATTGGAAGAAGACTTTTTGCAAGCCAAAACTAATCCAGTGTTCTCCCCTGAAAATGTTAGCCGGATTGCTGGTTTGGGGGCCTTCGCAATAATGAATGTTGTACTAGATCAGTGGTTCTCAAACTCTGTCCCCAGGGCCCCACACAGAGCATGTTTTGCAGGTAACAGAGCAGGTGCGCTGACACATTTTAAAAGGTTCGCAGGTGAAGCAAATTTATTTTCTCTGACGTCCTAGTGGATGCTGGGAACTCCGTAAGGACCATGGGGAATAGCGGGCTCTGCAGGAGACTGGGCACTCTAAAAGAAAGATTAGGTACTATCTGGTGTACACTGGCTCCTCCCTCTATGCCCCTCCTCCAGACCTCAGTTAGAATCTGTGCCCGGCCTGAGCTGGTTGCACACTAGGGGCTCTCCTGAGCTCCTAGAAAAGAAAGTATTTTGTTAGGTTTTTTTATTTTCAGTGAGATCTGCTGGCAACACTCACTGCTACGAGGGACTAAGGGGAGAAGAAGCGAACCTACCTGCTTGCAGCTAGCTTGGGCTTCTTAGGCTACTGGACACCATTAGCTCCAGATGGATCGAACACAGGCCCAGCCTCGGTCGTCTGGTCCCGGAGCCGCACCGCCGTCCCCCTTACAGAGCCAGAAGCAAGAAGAACGTCCTGGAAATCGGCGGCTGAAGACTTCGGTCTTCATTAAGGTAGCGCACAGCACTGCAGCTGTGCGCCATTGCTCCCTATGCACACCACATACTCCGGTCACTGATGGGTGCAGGGCACTGGGGGGGGGACGCCCTGGGCTGCAATTAGAGTACCTTAACTTTGGCAAACAACACATAATATAGCCTAATAAGCTATATATGTGTAAAAATCCCCTGCCATAATACAATTATAAGAGCGGGAGAAGTCCGCCGAATAAGGGGCGGGGCTATCTCCCTCAGCACACTGGCGCCATTTTCTCTTCACAGTGCAGCTGGAAGACAGCTCCCCAGGCTCTCCCCTGCAGTTTCCAGGCTCAAAGGGTTAAACAGAGAGGGGGGGCACTAAATTTAGGCGAAAACTGTATATAAAAAGCAGCTATAGGGATAAATCACTTTCTATTAGTGTAAATCCCTGATTAAATAGCGCTGTGGTGTGTGCTGGCATACACTCTTTCTCTGTCTCCCCAAAGGACTTTGTGGGGTCCTGTCCTCAGTCAGAGCATTCCCTGTGTGTGTGCGGTGTGTCGGTATGGCTGTGTCGACTTGTTTGATGAGGAGGCTTATGTGGAGGCGGAGCAGGTGCCGATAAATGTGATGTCACCCCCTGTGGGGCCGACACCAGAGTGGGTGGATATGTGGAAGGTATTAACAGACAGTGTCAACTCCTTACATAAAAGGCTGGATGACGTAACAACCATGGGACAGCCGGCTTCTCAGCCCGCGCCTGCCCAGGCGTCTCAAAGGCCATCAGGGGCTCAAAAACGGCCGCTACCTCAGATGGCAGACACAGATGTCGACACGGAGTCTGACTCCAGTGTCGACGAGGTTGAGACATATACACATTCCACTAGGGGCATCCGTTGCATGATTTCGGCAATGAAAAATGTGTTACACATTTCTGACATTAACCCAAGTACCACTAAAAAGGGGTTTTATGTTTGGGGAGAAAAAGCAGCCAGTGTTTTGTTCCCCCATCAGATGAATTGAATGAAGTGTGTGAAGAAGCGTGGGTTCCCCCGATTAAAAAACTGGTAATTTCTAAAAAGTTACTGATGGCGTACCCTTTCCCGCCAGAGGATAGGTCACGTTGGGAGATATCCCCTAGGGTGGATAAGGCGCTCACACGTTTGTCAAAAAAGGTGGCACTGCCGTCTCAGGATACGGCCACCTTGAAGGAGCCTGCTGATAGAAAGCAGGAGGAAATCCTGAAGTCTGTATATACACACTCAGGTACTATACTGAGACCTGCAATTGCCCAGGCATGGAGGTGTAGTTCTGCTGCAGCGTGGTCTGATACCCTGTCAGATAATAGTGTTACCCTCGACAGGGATACTATTTTGCTAACCATAGAGCATATTAAAGACGTCGTCTTATATATGAGGGATGCACAGAGGGATATTTGCCGGCTGGCATCCAGAATTAATGCAATGTCCATTTCTGCCAGGAGGGTATTATGGACCCGGCAGTGGACAGGTGATGCTGATTCTAAAAGGCACATGGAGATTCTGCCTTATAAGGGTGAGGAATTGTTTGGGGATGGTCTCTCGGACCTCGTATCCACAGCAACAGCTGGGAAGTCAAAATTTTTACCTCAGGTTCCCTCACAGCCTAAGAAAGCACCGTATTATCAGGTACAGTCCTTTCGGCCTCAGAAAAGCAAGCTGGTCAAAGGCGCTTCCTTTCTGCCAGAGGCAAGGGAAGAAGGAAAAAGGCTGCACCAGACAGCCAGTTCCCAGGATCAAAAATCTTCCCCCGCTTCCTTTAAGTCCACCGCATGACGCTGGGGCTCCACAGGCTGAGCCAGGTGCGGTGGGGGCGCGTCTCCGGAACTTCAGCGACCAGTGGGCTCGCTCACAGATGGATCCCTGGGTTCTGCACGTAGTATCACAGGGATACAAGCTGGAGTTCGAGGCGACTCCCCCTCGCCGTTACCTCAAATCAGCCTTGCCTGCTGCCCTCAGAGAAAGGGAGGTAGTACTGGCGGCAATTCACAAGCTGTATCTTCAGCAGGTGATAATCAAGGTACCCCTCCAACAGGTACGGGGTTACTATTCCACAATGTTGTGGTACCGAAACCAGACAGTTCGGTGAGACCCATTCTAAATTTAAAATCCTTGAACATTTATATAAAAAAGTTCAAAGTACCTCAAGGGTGTGGTACAGGACTGTCATTACCAATTCCAGACGTTGCCGTCTGGTCTGTCCACGGCACCGTGGGTATTTACCAAGGTAATAGCAGAAATGATGATGCTCCACCGAAAGAAGGGAGTCATGATTATTCCGTACTTGGACGATCTCCTTATAAAGGCGAGGTCCAAAGAGCAGTTGCTAGTCGGCGTGGCACTATCTCAGGAAGTGCTGCATCAGCACGGCTGGATTCTGAATATCCCAAAGTCGCAGCTGATTCCTGCGACGCGTCTGCTGTTCTTGGGCATGATTCTGGACACAGAACAGAAGAAGAGTTCTCCCGGAGGAGAAGGCCCAGGAATTATCTCTGGTCAGGGTCCTCCTGAAACCAAAGCAGGTGTTGGTGCATCACTGCACGCGAGTCCTGGGAAAGATGGTAGCTTCTTACGAAGCAAGTCCCTTCGGCAGATTCCATGCAAGGATCTTCCAGTGGGATCTGTTGGACAAGTGGTCCGGATCGCATCTCCAGATGCATCGGTTAATCACCCTGTCCCCGAGGGCCAGGGTGTCTCTGCTGTGGTGGCTGCAGAGTGCTCATCTGCTCGAAGGCCGCAGATTCGGCATACAGGACTGGGTCCTGGTGACCATGGATGCAAGCCTCCGAGGTTTGGGGGCAGTCACCCAGGGAAGAAACTTCTAAGGGCAATGGTCAAGTCAGGAAACTTCCCTACACTTAAATATTCTGGAACTAAGGGACATTTACAACGCCCTGAGTCAAGCAGAACCCCTGCTAAAAAACCAACCGGTTCTGATTCAGTCAGACAACATCACAGCGGTCGCCCATGTAAACCGCCAGGGCGGCACAAGAAGCAGGGTGGCAATGGCAGAAGCCACAAGGATTCTTTGATGGCGGAGAATCACGTGATAGCACTGTCAGCAGTGTTCATTCCGGGAGTGGACAACTGGGAAGCAGATTTCCTCAGCAGGCACGACCTCCACCCGGGAGAGTGGGGACTTCATCCAGAAGTCTTCCAGCTGATTGTGAACCGTTGGGAACAGCCACAGGTGGACATGATGGCGTCCCGCCTCAACAAAAAGCTAAAAAGATTTCTCTAACGTCCTAGTGGATGCTGGGACTCCGTCAGGACCATGGGGAATAGCGGGCTCCGCAGGAGACAGGGCACATCTAAATAAAGCTTTTAGGATCACATGGTGCGTACTGGCTCCTCCCCCTATGACCCTCCTCCAAGCCTCAGTTAGGTTTTTGTGCCCGTCCGAGAAGGGTGCAATCTAGGTGGCTCTCCTAAAGAGCTGCTTGGAAAAAGTTTTTTTTAGGTTTAAATCTCAGTGAATCCTGCTGGCAACAGGATCACTGCATCGAGGGACTTAGGGGAGAGATTTCCAACTCACCTGCGTGCAGGATGGATTGGAGTCTTAGGCTACTGGACACTTAGCTCCAGAGGGAGTCGGAACACAGGTCCTCCTGGGGTTCGTCCCGGAGCCGCGCCGCCGATCCCCCTTACAGACGCTGAAGACGGAGGTCCGGAAAGCAGGCGGCAGAAGACTCCTCAGTCTTCATGAAGGTAGCGCACAGCACTGCAGCTGTGCGCCATTGTTGCTACACGTCTCACTGATTCAGTCACGGAGGGTGCAGGGCGCTGCTGGGGGCGCCCTGGGCAGCAATATTAAATACCTTTAGTGGCAAAATAAATACATCACATATAGCCATTAAGGCTATATGTATGTATTTAACCCAGGCCAGTTTTCTTAAAACCCGGGAGAAAAGCCAGCCGAAAAAGGGGCGGCGCTTATTCTCCTCAGCACTCAGCGCCATTTTCCTGCTCAGCTCCGCTGGTGAGGAAGGCTCCCAGGACTCTCCCCTGCACTGCACTACAGAAACAGGGTAACAAAGAGAAGGGGGGCATAATTTGGCGATATTGATATATTAAAAGCGCTTATATCAAAAACACCTTCTAGGGTTGTTTATATACATTTATAGCGTTTTTGGTGTGTGCTGGCAAACTCTCCCTCTGTCTCCCCAAAGGGCTAAGAGGGTCCTGTCTTCGATTAGAGCATTCCCTGTGTGGCTGCTGTGTCGGTACGTGTGTGTCGACATGTATGAGGACGATGTTGGTGTGGAGGCAGAGCAATTGCCGGTAATGGTGATGTCACCCCCTAGGGAGTCGACACCGGAATGGATGGCTTTAGTTATGGAATTACGTGATAATGTTAGCACATTACAAAAGTCAGTTGACTAAATGAGACGGCCGGAAAACCAGTTAGTACCGGCTCAGGCGTCTCAGACACCGTCAGGGGCTGTAAAACGTCCCTTACCTCAGTCAGTCGACACGGGTACCGACACAGATGAATCTAGTGTCGACGGTGAAGAAACAAACGTATTTTCCAATAGGGCCACACGTTATATGATCACGGCAATGAAGGAGGCTTTGCAGATCTCTGATACTGCTGGTACCTCAAAAAGGGGTATTATGTGGGGGGTGAAAAAACTACCTGTAGCTTTTCCAGAATCGGAGGAATTGAATGACTGGTGTGGCGAAGCGTGGGTTAACCCAGATAGAAAACTGCTAATTTCCAAGAAGTTATTGGCATTATACCCTTTCCCACCAGAGGTTAGGGCGCGCTGGGAAACGCCCCCTAGGGTGGATAAGGCGCTCACACGTTTATCAAAGCAAGTGGCGTTGCCGTCTCCTGATACGGCCGCCCTCAAGGATCCAGCAGATAGGAGGCTGGAAACTACACTGAAGAGTATATACACACATACTGGTGTTTATACTGCGACCGGCAATAGCCTCAGCCTGGATGTGCAGTGCTGGGGTAGTGTGGTTGGATTCTCTGACTGAAAATATTGATACCCTGGATAGGGACAGTATTTTATTGACTCTAGAGCAATTAAAGGATGCTTTTCTTTATATGCGAGATGCTCAGAGGGATATTTGTACTCTAGCATCAAGAGTAAGCGCGATGTCCATATCTGCCAGAAGAAGTTTATGGACGCGACAGTGGTCAGGTGATGCGGATTCCAAAAGGCATATGGAAGTATTGCCATATAAAGGAGAGGAATTATTTGGGGTCGGTCTTTCGGACCTGGTGGCCACGGCAACTGCCGGCAAATCCACTTTTTTACCTCAGACCCCCTCCCAACAGAAAAAGACACCGTCTTTTCAGCCGCAGTCCTTTCGCTCCTATAAAAACAAGCGACCAAAAGGACAGTCTTATCTGCCGCGAGGCAGAGGAAAGGGTAAGAGAGGGCAGCAAGCAGCCCCTGCCCAGGACCAGAAGCCCGCCCCGGGTTCTAGAAAGCCATCAGCATGACGCTGGGGCTTTACAAGCGGACTCAGGAGCGGTGGGGGGTCGACTCAAGATTTTCAGCAATCAGTGGGCTCGCTCACAAGTGGACCCGTGGATCCTGCAGATATCTCAGGGTTACATGTTGGAGTTCGAAAGGTCTCCCCCTCGCCGGTTCCTAAAGTCTGCTTTACCAACGTCTCCCTCAGAAAGGACGTCGGTTTTGGAAGCCATTCACAAGCTGTATTCTCAGCAGGTGATAGTCAAGGTACCCCTCCTACAACAGGGAAAGGGGTATTATTCCACACTATTTGTGGTACCGAAGCCGGACGGTTCGGTAAGACCTATTCTAAACCTGAAATCCTTGAACCTGTACATACAGAAATTCAAGTTCAAGATGGAGTCACTCAGAGCAGTGATAGCGAATCTGGAAGAAGGGGACTTCATGGTGTCCCTGGACATAAAGGATGCTTATCTGCATGTCCCAATTTACCCCTCACACCAAGGGTATCTCAGGTTCATGATACAAGACTGTCATTATCAGTTTCAAACGCTGCCGTTTGGTTTGTCCACGGCCCCTCGGGTCTTTACCAAGGTAATGACCGAAATGATGGTTCTTCTACGAAGAAAAGGCGTATTAATTATCCCTTACTTGGACGATCTCCTGATAAGGGCAAAGTCCAGAGAACAGCTGGAAGTCGGTGTAGCACTAACCCAGGTAGTGCTTCAGCAACACGGGTGGATTCTGAATCTTCCAAAATCTCAATTGACCCCGACAACTCGTCTGCTGTTCCTGGGAATGATTCTGGACACGGTTCAGAAAAAGGTGTTTCTCCCGGAGGAGAAAGCAAGGGAGTTATCCGAACTTGTCAGGAACCTCCTAAAACCAGGAACTGTGTCAGTACATCAATGCACAAGAGTCCTGGGAAAGATGGTGGCTTCTTACGAAGCGATAACATTCGGCAGATTCCATGCACGGACATTTCAGTGGGATCTGCTGGACAAATGGTCCGGATCGCATCTGCACATGCATCAGCGGATAACACTGTCACCAAGAACAAGGTTGTCTCTCCTGTGGTGGTTGCAGAGTGCCCATCTGTTAGAGGGCCGCAGATTCGGCATACAGGACTGGGTCCTGGTGACTACGGATGCCAGCCTACGAGGCTGGGGAGCAGTCACACAGGGAAGAAACTTCCAGGGCGTGTGGTCAAACCTGGAGACGTCCCTTCACATAAATATACTGGAGCTAAGAGCGATCTACAATGCTCTAAGCCTGGCAAAATCGCTGCTTCAGGGTCAGCCGGTGTTGATCCAGTCGGACAACATCACGGCAGTCGCCCACGTAAACCGACAAGGCGGCACGAGAAGCAGAAGAGCAATGACAGAAGCTGCAAGGATTCTGCGCTGGGCGGAGAATCATGTCATAGCACTGTCAGCAGTGTTCATCCCGGGAGTGGACAACTGGGAAGCAGACTTCCTCAGCAGACACGACCTTCACCCGGGAGAGTGGGGACTTCATCCAGAAGTCTTCCACATGATTGTGAACCGTTGGGAAAAACCAAAGGTGGACATGATGGCGTCTCGCCTCAACAAAAAATTGGACAGATATTGCGCCAGGTCAAGAGACCCTCAGGCAATAGCTGTGGACGCTCTGGTAACACCGTGGGTGTACCAGTCAGTGTATGTGTTCCCTCCTCTGCCTCTCATACCAAAGGTACTGAGAATTATACGGAAAAGAGTAAGAACAATACTGGTGGCTCCGGACTGGCCAAGAAGAACTTGGTATCCGGAACTTCAAGAGATGCTCACGGAGGATCCGTGGCCTCTACCTCTAAGAAGGGATCTGCTTCAGCAGGGACCTTGTATGTTCCAAGACTTACCGCGTCTGCGTTTGACGGCATGGCGGTTGAACGCCGGATTCTAAAAGAAAAGGGCATTCCAGAGGAAGTTATTCCTACCTTGATTAAGGCTAGAAAGGAAGTGACTGTACAACATTATCACCGCATTTGGCGGAAATATGTTGCGTGGTGTGAGGCCAAGAAGGCTCCAACGGAAGAATTTCAATTGGGTCGATTCTTACATTTCCTGCAAGCAGGATTGTCTATGGGCCTAAAATTGGGGTCCATTAAAGTTCAAATTTCGGCCTTATCAATCTTCTTCCAGAAGGAATTGGCATCAGTGCCTGAAGTACAAACTTTTGTCAAAGGTGTACTACATATACAACCCCCAATAGTGCCTCCAGTGGCACCGTGGGATTTGAACGTAGTGTTGAATTTTCTCAAATCTCATTGGTTTGAGCCTCTAAAATCGGTAGATTTAAAATACCTTACATGGAAGGTAACCATGCTATTGGCCCTGGCTTCAGCCAGGAGAGTTTCAGAGTTGGCGGCTTTATCATACAAAAGCCCATATCTGATTTTCCATTCGGACAGGGCAGAACTGCGGACACGTCCTCATTTTCTCCCTAAGGTGGTTTCGGCTTTTCACTTGAACCAGCCTATTGTGGTGCCTGCGGCTACTAGCGACTTGGAGGACTCCAAGTTACTGGACGTTGTCAGAGCATTAAAAATATATATTTCAAGGACAGCTGGAGTCAGAAAATCTGACTCGTTGTTTATATTGTATGCACCCAACAAGATGGGTGCTCCTGCGTCTAAACAGACGATTGCACGTTGGATCTGTAGCACAATCCAACTTGCACATTCTGTGGCAGGCCTGCCACAGCCTAAATCTGTAATGGCCCACTCCACAAGGAAAGTGGGCTCATCTTGGGCGGCTGCCCGAGGGGTCTCGGCATTACAACTTTGCCGAGCAGCTACGTGGTCAGGGGAGAACACGTTTGTAAAATTTTACAAATTTGATACTCTGGCTAAGGAGGACCTGGAGTTCTCTCATTCGGTGCTGCAGAGTCATCCGCACTCTCCCGCCCGTTTGGGAGCTTTGGTATAATCCCCATGGTCCTGACGGAGTCCCAGCATCCACTAGGACGTTAGAGAAAATAAGAATTTACTTACCGATAATTCTATTTCTCATAGTCCGTAGTGGATGCTGGGCGACCATCCCAAGTGCGGATTGTCTGCAATACTTGTACATAGTTATTGTTACAAAGATCGGGTTATTACTATTGTTGTGAGCCATCTTTTCAGAGGCTACTTCGTTTTTTGTTATCATACTGTCAACTGGGTTCAGATCACAAGTTGTACGGTGTGATTGGTGTGGCTGGTATGAGTCTTACCCGGGATTCAAGATCCTTCCTTATTGTGTACGCTCGTCCGGGCACAGTACCTAACTGAGGCTTGGAGGAGGGTCATAGGGGGAGGAGCCAGTACGCACCATGTGATCCTAAAAGCTTTATTTAGATGTGCCCTGTCTCCTGCGGAGCCCGCTATTCCCCATGGTCCTGACGGAGTCCCAGCATCCACTACGGACTATGAGAAATAGAATTATCGGTAAGTAAATTCTTATTATTGCGCCAGGTCAAGGGACCCTCAGGCGATAGCTGTGGACGCTCTAGTGACACCGTGGGTGTACCAGTCGGTTTAGGTGTTCCCTCTTCCTCTCATACCCAAGGTACTGAGAATAATAAGAAGGAGAGGAGTAAGAACTATACTCATTGTTCTGGATTGGCCAAGAAGAGCTTGGTACCCAGAACTTCAAGAAATGATTTCAGAGGACCCTTGGCCTCTGCCGCTCAGACAGGACCTGCTACTGCAGGGGCCCTGTCTGTTCCAAGACTTACCGCGGCTGCGTTTGACGGCATGGCGGTTGAACACCGGATCCTAAAGGAAAAGGGCATTCCGGAGGAAGTCATTCCTACGCTGATTAAAGCTAGGAACGATGTGACCGCAAAACATTATCACCGCATATGGCGGAAATATGTTGCTTGGTGTGAGGCCTGGAAGGCCCCAACGGAGGAATTTCAGCTGGGTCGATTTTTGCACTTCCTACAGTCAGGGGTGACTATGGGCCTCAAATTGGGTTCCATTAAGGTCCAGATTTTGGCTCTGTCGATTTTCTTCCAAAACGAACTGGCTTCACTGCCTGAAGTTCAGATTTTTGTTAAAGGAGTGCTGCATATTCAGCCCCCTTTTGTGCCTCCAGTGGCACCTTGGGATCTCAACGTGGTGTTGGATTTCCTAAAGTCGCATCGGTTGAGCCACTTAAAACCGTGAAGCAAAAATATTTCACGCGGAAAGTGGTCATGCTGTTGGCCTTGGCTTCGGCCAGGCGTGTATCAGAATTGGCGGCTTTGTCATGTAAAAGCCCTTATCTGATTTTTCATATGGATAGGGCGGAATTGAGGACTCGTTCCCAATTTCTTCCTAAGGTGGTATCGGTGTTTCATTTGAACCAACCTATTGTGGTGCCTGCGGCTACTCGGGACTTGGAGGATTCCAAGTTGCTGGACGTAGTCAGGGCCCTGAAATCTATGTTTCCAGGATGGCTAGAGTCAGGAAAACTGACTCGCTATTTATCCTGTATGCACCCAACAAGTTGGGTGCTCCTGCTTCAAAGCAGACTATTGCTCGCTGGATCTATAGCACGATTCAACTTGCACTTTCTGCGGCTGGACTGCCGCATCCTAAATCAGTAAAAGCCCATTCCACGAGGAAGGTGGGCTCTTCTTGGGCGGCTGCCCGAGGGGTCTCGGCTTTACAGCTTTGCTGAGCTGCTACTTGGTCGGGTTCAAACACATTTGCAAAATTCTAAAAGTTTGATACCCTGGCTGAGGAGGACCTTGAGTTTGCTCATTCGGTGCTGCAGAGTCATCCGCACTCTCCCGCCCGTTTGGGAGCTTTGGTATAATCCCCATGGTCCTTACGGAGTTCCCAGCATCCACTAGGACGTCTGAGAAAATAAGAATTTACTCACCGGTAATTCTATTTCTCGTAGTCCGTAGTGGATGCTGGGCGCCCATCCCAAGTGCGGATTGTCTGCAATACTTGTATGTAGTTATTGCTTAACTAAAGGGTTATTGTTATGAGCCATCTTTTCGTGAGGCTCAGTTGTTCATACTGTTAACTGGGTATAGTATCACGAGTTGTACGGTGTGATTGGTGTAGCTGGTATGAGTCTTACCCGGGATTCCAAAACCTTTCCTTATTGTGTCAGCTCTTCCGGGCACAGTTTCCCTAACTGAGGTCTGGAGGAGGGGCATAGAGGGAGGAGCCAGTGCACACCAGATAGTACCTAATCTTTCTTTTAGAGTGCCCAGTCTCCTGCGGAGCCCGCTATTCCCCATGGTCCTTTACGGAGTTCCCAGCATCCACTACGGACTACGAGAAATAGAATTACCGGTGAGTAAATTCTTATTTTACTTGTGATTCTGTGAGGAGACCTGCAAAACATGCACTGTGTGGGGTCCTGAGGACAGAGTTTGAGAACGTGTGCTAGATGATATGATCTGCAATGACCATCGTGTAGTGTACTCTCAAATCCATTCACATCACTGTTAGATGAATTTGGTGGTTGCTTCGTACCATGTGATGAAACTGCTCCACATCTGATGTGCAGCACAAGGACAATGCTGTTTGGCGATGTGATTGTGACAGACGGCACAAATTTTGACTTGGGTTTAGAACTGCGGTATTGTGGCTGGAGAGAATCCAGGTCAGGTGGCGCTGTCAGGGCCGGCTCTAGGCATGTTCGAATAGAGCGGCCGCGCAGGGCGCCACCCTTAATGGGCGCCGCGCGCTGGCGCCGCCATATTCGAACATGAAGCCGGCCCTGGTGACTGCAGGCGCTTTTGTGCGAGCGGCGCCGGTATCTAACGTCAGACGCCGGCGCCGCACAGCGCACACAAGCGCCTTGGACGCTTCCTGGCTGGCCGCCCTCCCCCCGACCCTGGACTTGGACCTGGACAGCCGTACTCCCCCCTCCAACGCCGCAGGTATGGGGGGGAGGTGAATCATTTAAGGATGGATGGCGCTGTGGGGGCATTAATGGCTGGCACTGTGGGGGCATTAATGGCTGGCACTGTGGGGGCATTTATCTGGCACACTGGGGGCATTTATCTGGCACTGTGGTCTTTTCTGTATCTACATATCTGGCACTGTGTGGCCATTTATGTATCTGGCATTGCTGGGGGGCATGTCATGTGTAGCTGGCACGGCTGGGGAGCATATCTTGTAGTGTTCCCGCTAGGCGTCTGTGGCTAGGCAATGTGTCTAACGTGCTCTGCCTGGCGCAAAGTGTCTAGGAGGTTCTACCTGGTGCAGTTTGTATTAACTGCACTACTGTGTTGTGTAATGCGAATTGCCACTATTATGTGGCCACGCACCTTCCCCACGAAGCAACACCCCTAAAATTCGGCGCGCAGTGTCCATAGTTTGCCATGTAGGTAGATGAGCACCAAGCATTACAGTATGTACGTAATTTTGCCCTCCTAACTTAAAAATGTGCCCTCCCTGCCCTAAAAAATGAACACTATCATGTAACTGGCACTGCTAGGGGGGGCATATTGTGTGTAGCTGCCACTGCTGGGGGCCATATCATGTCTATCTGGCACTATACTGGAGACATTGTGTGTAAGGAACACTACTGTGGCTGTTATGTGTAAGGCTGCTAATTGTGTGCGTAGAGGGGGTGTGAAAACATATTTATTTAAAGTATAATAACAAGTTATAAGGCCACGCCCACTTTTCCTGGAAAGGGGGGGGGGCGCTTTTACATGTTTTCGCTCAGTGTGCTAGTAGGCCTGGAGCCGGCCCTGGGTGCTGTTATCCATGGTTGAGAAGCAGCTAATTGCAGGCACCTGTCAGTTTGTGCTAAAAGGGTTATAGACACAAGGAGTGCTGCTCCTGATTGCAGACAAGCTGCCCAGGTGCTAGGCCAGGGGGTGGCTACTGTTAGGGTTTTGGACCTTGTGGTCTGCTGGAGAACTTGTTTGTGCACTGTGAAGACTGAACTTTGCTTTGCTGTGCCGGACATGTGAATCCTGCACCTGATTATGTGACTGCCTGTGGTTGAAAATAAACTTGTCTTTGATTTTACTCCGGTCTTTGTGATTTTTGGGCCTTATTCAGAGTTGATCAAGGCAGCAAATTTGTTAGCAGGTGGGCAAAACCATGTGCACTGCAGGGGGGCAGATATAACGTGCAGAGAGAGTTAGATTTGGGTGGGGTGTGTTCAAATTGAAATCTAAATTGCAGTGTAAAAATAAATCCGCCAGTATTTACCCTGCACAGAAACAATATAGCCCACCCACTGGCGTGCGCAGCACATTTTATTAGGTGGTGCACCGTCGGAGGGGTGTGTCTAGCACCACCTTTTGGGCGTGTTTAGTACCATCTATTGATGGTCAACACATATAAAATATCCATCTTTGTACCAATCCTAATAAAGCAGATACATTGTCAGATGTTGTGGTGTGCACCAAACAAACACCCCTGATGGCACTCACTGCAATTACACTGCTCCTCCTCAGCCTGGTCTTGCTGCCCCTCTCTTTCCCCTGCAAGCTCCTAAGAGGAACGCTGGCTGCATGCTGCTCCTCATCAGTGGCTGGCGTTGGCATAGCATAGAAGGAGAGAGGTGTGTATGTGGCGGGTGTGACGGGTGGGCATGCGAGCAGCATGACCACATCACACTGTTTTTGTACATGGAGGTGGAGCTGGGAATTTGAAAGCCGGTGTCAGTGGCACCCTTGATTAACCCAGGCGTCCAGTCAGTAATGCATTCCTGACAGGGTGCAGCGCAGAGGGGAAAGTAATCAGCCTGCTCGACGATCGCTGCATCAGGCATGTGAGATCGGGGTGCCAGACATTAGGGGGTGCCTGTGCGCACCAGGCACCCCCCCTGCGCACACCTATGAGCCCACCCAAATCTAACCCTCTCTGCAAATGTTTTATCTGCCCCTCCTGCAGTGCAACTGGTTTTGCCCAACTGCTAAATTTTGCTGCTGCGATCAACTCTGAATTACCCCCCCTTGTCACATGATATAGCATTGCATTGCAGTACTGGGTCGCACTGGCGTTCAAGTGTGTACCCATCTTAAGAGTAGAAATTCCTTTCAAATTCAGCTATGTGCACAGGTATAGTCTTTCCAATAGCAGCTAGTTCAGCTACACTTGCAAAAGATTAGATCCGTTGCTAAAAATGTATGCATCGCTTGTTTTGAATCTAGATTTCTCTTACGTCCTAGAGGATGCTGGGGACTCCGTAAGGACCATGGGGTATAGACTGGCTCCGCAGGAGACATGGGCACTATAAATAACTTTAGAATGGGTGTGCACTGGCTCCTCCCTCTATGCCCCTCCTCCAGACCTCAGTTAGATCCTGTGCCCAGAGGAGACTGGGTGCACTACAGGGGAGCTCTCCTGAGTTTCTCTGAAAAAATAATTTTTGTTAGGTTTTTTTATTTTCAGGGTGCACTGCTGGCAACAGGCTCCCTGCATCGTGGGACTGAGGAGAGAGAGAAGCAGACCTACTTAAATGATAGGCTCTGCTTCTTAGGCTACTGGACACCATTATCTCCAGAGGGTCGGAACGCAGGTCTCACCCTCGCCGTTCGTCCCGGAGCCGCGCCGCCGTCCTCCTCACAGAGCCGGAAGATAGAAGCCGGGTGAGTATAAGAAGAAAGAAGACTTCAAAGGCGGCTGAAGACTTCAGATCTTCTCTGAGGTAACGCTGCGCGCCATTGCTCCCACACACAACACACAGCGGGCACTGAAGGGCGCAGGGGGGGCGCTCTGGGCAGCAATTATAAACCTCTTGGGACTGGCACATACATACATACATACATACATACATACATACATACATACATACATACATACATACATACATACATACATACATACATACATACATACATACATACATTCATTATATTTCTCTGACGTCCTAGTGGATGCTGGGGACTCCGTCAGGACCATGGGGATATAGCGGCTCCGCAGGAGACAGGGCACAATAATAAAAGCTTTAGGATCAGGTGGTGTGCACTGGCTCCTCCCCCTATGACCCTCCTCCAAGCCTCAGTTAGATTTTTGTGCCCGACGAGAAGGGTGCAATCTAGGTGGCTCTCTTGAGCTGCTTAGAATAAAAGTTTAAGTTAGGTTTTTTATTTTCAGTGAGTCCTGCTGGCAACAGGCTCACTGCTACGAGGGACTTAGGGGAGAGAAGAAAACTCACCTGCGTGCAGGATGGATTTGCTTCTTAGGCTACTGGACACCATTAGCTCCAGAGGGAGTCGGAACACAGGTCTCACCCTGGGGTTCGTCCCGGAGCCGTGCCGCCGACCCCCCTTTCAGATGCCGAAGTTGAAGAGGTCCAGAAACAGGCGGCAGAAGACTTTCAGTCTTCATAAGGTAGCGCACAGCACTGCAGCTGTGCGCCATTGTTGTCAGCACACTTCACCAACAGTCACCAACTGTCACTGAGGGTGCAGGGCGCTGGGGGGGGCGCCCTGGGCAGCAATGTATAATACCTTTTTATGGCTAAAATACATCACATATAGCCCTTGAGGCTATATGGATGTATTTAACCCCTGCCAGATCTCACAAACTCCGGGAGAAGAGCCTGCCGAAAAGGGGGCGGGGCCTATTCTCCTCAGCACACGGCGCCATTTTCCTGCTCAGCTCTGCTGTGAGGAAGGCTCCCAGGCTCTCCCCTGCACTGCACTACAGAAACAGGGTTAAAACAGAGAGGGGGGGCACTTATTTGGCGATATTACATATATAAAAATGCTATAAGGGAAAACACTTGTATAAGGGGTTGTCCCTGTATAATTATAGCGTTTTTGGTGTGTGCTGGCAAACTCTCCCTCTGTCTCCCCAAAGGGCTAGTGGGGTCCTGTCCTCTGTCAGAGCATTCCCTGTGTGTGTGCTGTGTGTCGGTACGTGTGTGTCGACATGTAGGAGGACGATGTTGGTGAGGAGGCGGAGCAAATTGCCTGTATTGGTGATGTCACTCTCTAGGGAGTCGACACTGGAATGGATGGCTTATTTAGGAACTACGTGATAATGTCAACACGCTGCAAGGTCGGTTGACGACATGAGACGGCCGGCAAACAAATTAGTACCTGTCCAGGCGTCTCAGACACCGTCAGGGGCTTGTAAAAACGCCCATTTACCTCAGTCGGTCAACACAGACACGGACACTGACTCCAGTGTCGACGGTGAAGAAACAAACGTATTTTCCTTTAGGGCCACACGTTTCATGTTAAGGGCAATGAAGGAGGTGTTACATATTTCTGATACTACAAGTACCACAAATAAGGGTATTATGTAGGGTGTGAATAAACTACTTGTAGTTTTTCCTGAATCAGATAAATTAAATGAAGTGTGTGATGATACGTGGGTTTCCTCCGATAGAAAATTATTGGCGGTATACCCTTTCCCGCCAGAAGTTAGGGCGAGTTGGGAAACACACCTTAGGGTGAATAAGGCGCTCACACGCTTATAAAAACAAGTGGCGTTACCGTCTCCAGATACGGCAGCCCTCAAGGAGCCAGCTGATAGGAAGCTGAAAAATATCCTAAAAGTATATACACATATACTGGTGTTATACTACGACCAGCAATCGCCTCAGCCTGGATGTGCAGCGCTGAGGGGGCTTGGTCGGATTTCCTGACTGAAAATATTGATACCCTTGACAGGGACAAGATTTTATTGACTATAGAGCATTTTAAGGATGCATTTCTATATATGCGAGATGCGCAGAGGGATATTTGCATTCTGGCATCAAGAGTAAATGTGATGTCCATATCTGCCAGACGACAGTGGTCAGGTGATGCAGATTCCAGACGGCACATGGAAGTATTGCCGTATAAAGGGGCGGTCCATCGGACCTGGTGGCCATGGCAACAGCTGAAAAATCCACCTTTTGTTACCCCAAGTCACATCTCAGCAGAAAAGGACAGAGTCTTTTCAGTCTCAGTCCTTTCGTCCCCATAAGGGCAGGCGGGCAAAAGGGCCAGTCATATCTGCCCAGGGGTAGAGGAAAGGGAAGAAGACTGCAGCAGGCAGCCCATTCCCAGGAACAGAAGCCCTCCACAGCTTCTGCCAAGTCCGCAGCATGACGCTGGGGCCGTACAAGCGGACTCAGGTGCGGTAGGGGGTCATCTCAAGAGTTTCAGCACGCAGTGGGCTCACTCACAAGTGGACTCCTGGATCCTACACGTAGTATCCCAGGTGTACATTGGAAATTCGAGACGTCTCCCCCTCACAAGTTCCTGAAGTCTGCTTTACCAACGTCTCCCTCCGACAGGGAGGCAGTATTGGGAACAATTCACAGGCTGTATTCCCAGCAGGTGATAATCAAAGTACCCCTTCTACAACAAGGGAAGGGGTATTATTCCACACTATATTGTGGTACTGAAGCCAGACGGCTAGGTGAGATCTGAAATATTTGAACACTTACATTCAAGCGTTCAAATCAAGATGGAGTCACTCAGAGCAGTGATAGCGAACCAGGAAGAAGGGGACGATATGGTGTCACTGGATATCAGGGACGCTTACCTACATGTCCAAACTTGCACTTCTCACCAAGGGTACCTCAGGTTCGTGGTACAGAACTGTCACTATCAGTTCAGACGCTGCCATTTGGATTGTCCACGGCACCCCGGGTCTTTACCAAGGTAATGGCCGAAATGATGATTCTTCTTAAAAGAAATATGGACGCTTTCCTGATAAGGGCAAGGTCCAGAGAACAGTTGGAGGTCGGAGTAGCACTATCTTAAGTAGTTCTACGACAGCACGAGTGGATTCTAAATATTCCAAAATCGCAGTTTTTTCCGACGACACGTCTACTGTTCCTAGGGATGATTCTGGACACAGTCCAGAAAAGGATGTTTTCTCCCGGAGAAGAAAGCCAGGGAGTTATCCGAGCTAGTCAGGAACCTCCTAAAACCAGGTAAAGTATCAGTGCATCATTGCACAAGGATCCTGTGAAAAATGGTGGTTTCTTACAAAGCGATCCCATTCGGTAGATTTCACGCAAGAACCTTTACGTGGGATCTGGTGGAAAAGTGGTCCGGATCGCATCTTCAGATGCATCAGCGGATAACCCTGTCTCCAAGGACAAGGGTGTTTCTTCTGCGGTGGCTGCAGAGTGCTCATCTATGAAAGGGCTGCAGATTCGGCATTCAGGACTGGGTCCTGGTGACCACGGATGCCAGCCTGAGTGGCTGGGGAGCAGTCACACAAGGAAAAAATTTCCAGAGTGTGATCGAGTCTGGAGACTTCTCTCCACATAAATATCCTGGAGCTAAGGGCAATTTACAATGCTCTAAGCTTAGCAAGACCTCTGCTTCAAGGTCAGCCGGTATTGATCCAGTGGGACAACATCACGGCAGTCGCCCACGTAAACAGACAGGGCGGCACAAGAAGCAGGAGGGAAATGGCAGAAACTGCAAGGATTCTTCGCTGGGCGAAAAATCATGTGATAACACTCTCTCAGCAGTGTTCATTCCGGGAGTGGAAAACTGGTAAGCAGACTTCCTCAGCAGGCATGACCTCCACCCGGGAGAGTGGGGACTTCATCGGGAAGTCTTCCACATGATTGTAAACCGTTGTGAAAAACCAAAGGTGGACATGATGGCGTCCCGCCTGAACAAAAAACTAGATATTGCGCCAGGTCAAGGGACCCTCAGGCAATAGCGGTGGACGCTCTGGTAACACTGTGGATGTACCAGTCAGAGTATGTGTTCCCTCCTATGCCTCTCATACAAAAAGTACTGAGAATCATAAGAGGGAGATGAGTAAGAATGATACTCGTGGTTCCGGATTGGCCAAGAAGGACTTGGTACCCGAAACTTCAAGAGATGTTCACGGAAGACCCGTGGCCTCTACCTTTAAGAAAGGACCTGCTCCAGCAGGGGCCTTGTCTGTTCCAAGACTTACCGCGGCCGCGTTTGACGGCATGGCGGTTGAACGCCGGATCCTGAAAGGGCATTCCAGATGAAGTCATCCCTACCCTGGTCGAAGACAGGAAGGATGTAACCGCAAAACATTTTCACCGCATTTGGCGAAGATATGTTGCGTGGTGTGAGGCCAAGAAGGCCCCTACAGAGGAATTCCAACTGGGTCGTTTCCTACATTTCCTGAAAACAGGACTGTCTATGGGCCTAAAATTAGGGTCCATTAAGGTTCAAATTTCGGCCCTGTCGAATTTCTTCCAGAAAGAACTGGCTTTAGTCCCTGACGTTCAGATGTTTGTAAAAAGGGGTACTGCATATACAGCCTCCTTTTGTGCCCCAGTGGCACCTTGGGATCTCCATGTTTTGAGTTTCCTAAAGTCACATTGGTTTGAACCACTCACCACTGTGGACTTAGCATCGTCACCTTCCATGTGAGATATTTTATTAGCCCTGGCTTCAGCCAGGCGTGTGTCAGAATTGGCGGCTTTATCATATATAAAGCCCTTACTTAATTTTTCATTCTGACAGGGCAGAATTGAGGACTCGTCCTCAATTTCTCCTTAAGGTGTTTTCTGTTTTTCACATGAACCAACCTATTGTGGTACCTGCGGGTACTAGGGACTTGGAGGACTCAAAGTTACTTGACGTTGTCAGGGCCCTGAAAAATGTTTCCAGGAAGGCTGGAGTCAGAAAATCTGACTCGCTGTTTAGCCTGTATGCACCCAACAAGATGGGTGCTCCTGCTTCTAAGCAGACGATTGCTCGCTGGATTTGTAATACAATTCAGTTTACACATTCTGTGGCAGGCCTGCCACAGCCAAAATCGGTAAAAGCCCATTCCAAAAGGAAGGGGGCTCATCTTGGGCGACTGCCCGAGGGGTCTCGGCTTTACAACTTTGCCGAGCAGTTACTTGGTCAGGGGAAAACACGTTTGCAAAATTCTACAAATTTGATACCCTGGCTGAGGAGGACATGGAGTTCTCTCATTCGGTGCTGCAGGGTCATCCGCACTCTCCCGCCCGTTTGGGAGCTTTGGTATAATCCCCATGGTCCTGACGGAGTCCCCAGCATCCACTAGGACGTCAGAGAAAATAAGATTTTAGTTACCGATAAATCTATTTCTCGTAGTCCGTAGTGGATGCTGGGCGCCCATCCCAAGTGCGGATTGTCTGCAATACTTGTACATAGTTATTGTTACAAAAATCGGGTTATTCTTGTTGTGAGCCATCTTTTCAGAGGCTCCTTCGTTGTTATCATACTGTTAACTGGGTTCAGATCACGGGTTGTACGGTGTGATTGGTGTGGCTGGTATGAGTCTTACCCGGGATTCAATATCCTTCCTTATTATGCACGCTCGTCCGGGCACAGTATCCTAACTGAGGCTTGGAGGAGGGTCATAGGGGGAGGAGCCAGTGCACACCACCTGATCCTAAAGCTTTTATTATTGTGCCCTGTCTCCTGCGGAGCCGCTATATCCCCATGGTCCTGACGGAGTCCCCAGCATCCACTACGGACTACGAGAAATAGATTTATCGGTAAGTAAAATCTTATTTATAGAATCCCCCGCCAGTATAGAAAATTCTGAGCGGGACCGAAGCCCGCCGCTTGATCCTCCAGCACTAACCAGCGCCATTTTCTCCACAGCACACTGCAGAGAATCTGCCACCCCGGACTCTCCCCTGCTGAACACTGTGACAGAGGGCAAAAAAGAGGGGGGGGGCACTTTTTATTGGCGCAGTGAGTGTATAATTATATATTTATATAAAAGCGCTGTTTTGTCTGGGAATTTGGTTTCCAGTGTCAGTTGGCGCTGGGTGTGTGCTGGCATACTCACTCTCTCTGTCTCTCCAAAGGGCCTTTTTGGGGAACTGTCTCCATATAGATATATCCCTGTGTGTGTGGGGGTGTCGGTACGCGTGTGTCGGCATGTCTGAAGCGGAAGGCTCATCTAAGGAGGAGGTGGAGCAGATGATTGTGGTGTCTCCGTCGGCAACGCCGACACGATTGGATGGATATGCTGAATGTTTTAAATGCAAATGGGTCTTTATTACATCAGAGGTTGGACAAAGCAGAGTCCAGGGATAGAACAGGGAGTCAATCCATGGCTTTGGCTGTGTCACAGGGCCCTTCAGGGTCTCCGAAACATCCCCTGTCCCAAGTAGCAGACACTGATACCGACACGGATTCTGATTCCAGTGTCGACTACGATGATGCGAGGTTACACCCAAGGGTGGCCAAAAGTATTCGTTATATGATTATTGCAATAAAGGATGTTTTACATATCACTGATGACCCCTCTGTCCCGGGCAAGAGGGTACACATGTTTAAGGAAAAGAAACCTGAGGTAACATTTCCCCCATCTCATGAACTAAACGCGTTATTTGAAAAGGCTTGGGAAACTCCAGACAAGAAACTGAAGATTCCCAAAAGAATTCTTATGGCGTATCCTTTCCCTGCGCAGGACAGGTTACGGTGGGAATCCTCACCCAGGGTGGACAAGGCGTTAACGCGCTTGTCCAAAAAGGTGGTGCTGCCGTCTCCAGACACGGCCGCCCTCAAGGATCCTGCTGATCGCAGACAGGAAACTACCTTAAAATCAATTTATACACATACGGGGGCCTTGCTCAGACCGGCAATAGCGTCGGCTTGGGTTTGTAGTGCTGTTGCGGCTTGGACGGCAACCTTGTCAGCTGACATTGATACCCTGGATAGGGATACCATTTTATTGACCTTAGGTCACATTAAAGATGCAGTCTTATATTTGAGAGACGCTGGTCTGCTAGGTTCGAGAGCCAACGCCATGGCGATTTCTGCTAGGCGAGCCCTGTGGACCCGCCAATGGTCGGGTGATGCCGACTCAAAGAAGCATATGGAAGTTTTACCTTACAAAGGTGAGGATTTATTTGGGAAGGTCTCGCGGATCTGGTTTCCACAGCTACCGCGGGCAAATCTACTTTTTTAGCTTATGTTTCCCCGCAGCAAAAGAAAACGCCGCAATATCAGATGCAATACTTTCGGTCGCATAAGTCCAGAAGAGGTCGGGGCTCTTCCTTCCTTGCCAGAGGTAAGGGTAGAGGGGAAAAAAACTGCCGGCTACAGCTAGTTCCCAGGAGCAGAAGTCCTCCCCGGCTTCTACGAAATCCACCGCATGACACTGGGGCTCCACTGAGGGAGTCTGCGCCGGTGGGGGCACGTATTCGACTCTTCAGCCACGTCTGGGTTCGGTCAGAGGTGGATCCTTGGGCAATGGGAATTGTGTCCCAAGGTTACAAACTGGAATTCGAAGACGTGCCTCCTCGCCGGTTTTTCAAATCGGCTTTACCAGCTTCTTCCCCAGAAAGGGAGATCGTTTTAGCTGCTATTCAAAAACTGTGTCAACAACAAGTGGTTGTCGAGGTTCCCCTACTTCAACAGGGGCAGGGGTACTATTCAACCCTCTTTGTGGTCCCGAAACCAGATGGCTCGGTCAGACCCATTTTCTCTGACGTCCTAGTGGATGCTGGGTACTCTGTAAGGACCATGGGGAATAAACTGGCTCCGCAGGAGACTGGGCACTCTTAAAAGAAAGATTAGGTACTATATCTGGTGTGCACTGGCTCCTCCCTCTATGCCCCTCCTCCAGACCTCAGAATCTGTGCCCGGCCAGAGCTGGATGCACCTAGTGGGCTCTCCTGAGCTTACTAGAAAAGAAAGTATTTGTTAGGTTTTTTATTTTCAGTGAGATCTGCTGGCAACAGACTCACTGCTACGAGGGACTGAGGGGAGAGAAGCAAACCTACCTGCTTGCAGCTAGCTTGTGCTTCTAAGGCTACTGGACACCATTAGCTCCAGAGGGATCGAACACAGGGCCCAACCTCGATCGTCCGTTCCCGGAGTCGCGCCGCCGTCCCCCTTGCAGAGCCAGAAGACTGAAGAACCAGTTGAAAATCGGCGGCTGAAGACTCTGGTCTTCAATAAGGTAGCGCACTGCAGCTGTGCGCCATTGCTCCCACAGCACACCACACGCTTCGGTCACTGGTGGGTGCTGGGGGGGGGCGCCCTGGGCTGCAATAAGTATACCTTTTGGCAAATGTGCACATAATACAGTTATAAACTGTATATGTGCCTAATCCCCCGCCATTAACATTAGTAAAAAAGCGGGAGAAGCCCGCCGCGGAGGGGGCGGGGCTATCTCCCTCAGCACACCGGCGCCATTTTCTCTTCACAGCTCCGCTGGAAGGACGCTCCCCAGGCTCTCCCCTGCAGTATACACTACAAGAAGGGTAAAAAAGAGAGGGGGGGCACATAAATTTAGGCGCAAAAGGTGATATAAGCAGCTATTGGGGGGAAAATTCACTTTGTGTTAGTGTAAATCCCTCTGTTATATAGCGCTCTGGTGTGTGCTGGCATACTCTCTCTGTCTCCCCAAAGGACTTTGTGGGGTCCTGTCCTCAGTCAGAGCATTCCCTGTGTGTGTGCGGTGTGTCGGTACGGCTGTGTCGACATGTTTGATGAGGCCGACACCAGAGTGGATGGATATGTGGAAGGTATTAACCGACCGTGTCAACTCCTTGCATAAAAGGTTCGATGACGTAACAGCTTTGGGACAGCCGGCATCTCAGCCCGCGCCTGCCCAGGCGTCTCAGAGGCCATCAGGGGCTCAAACGCCCGCTACCTCAGATGGCAGACACAGATGTCGACACGGAGTCTGACTCCAGTGTAGACGAGGATGAGACAAATGTACAGTCCACAAGGGCCATCCGATGCATGATTACGGCAATGAAAAATGTGTTGCACATTTCTGACATTAATCCGGTTACCACTAAAAAGGGTATTATGTTTGGGGAGAAAAAGCAGCCAGTGACTTTTCCCCCATCTGATGAGTTAAATGAATTGTGTGAAGAAGCGTGGTGTTCCCCAGATAAGAAATTAGTGATTTCTAAGAGGTTACTAATGGCGTACCCTTTCCCGCCAATGGACAGGTTACGTTGGGAAACATCCCCTAGGGTGGACAAGGCGCTCACACGCTTATCAAAAAAGGTGGCACTGCCGTCTCAGGATACGGCCGCCTTAAAGGAGCCTGCAGATAGAAAGCAGGAGGCTATCCTGAAGTCTGTGTATACACACTCAGGTACTATACTGAGACCTGCAATTGCTTCAGCATGGATGTGTAGTGCTGCAGCTGCTTGGTCTGATACCCTGTCAGATAACATTGATTCCCTTGACAGGGATACTATTTTGCTAACCATAGAGCATATTAAAGACGTCGTCTTATATATGAGGGATGCACAGAGGGACATTTGCCGGCTGGCATCTAGAATTAATGCAATGTCCATTTCTGCCAGGAGGGTATTATGGACTCTGCAGTGGACAGGTGATGCTGATTCTAAAAGGCACATGGAGGTTTTGCCTTATAAGGGTGAGGTATTGTTTGGGGACGGTCTCTCGGACCTCGTATCCACAGCAACAGCCGGGAAGTCCACTTTTTTTTACCTCGGGTTCCCTCACAGCCTAAGAAAGCACCGTATTATCAAGTACAGTCCTTTCGGCCTCAGAAAGGCAAGCGGGTCAGAGGCGCGTCCTTTCTGCCCAGAGGCAGGGGTAGAGGGAAAAAGCTGCACCAGACAGCCAGTTCCCAGGAACAAAAATCCTCCCCCGCTTCCACTAAGTCCACCGCATGACGCTGGGGCTCCACAGGTGGAGCCAGGTGCGGTGGGGGCCCGTCTCCGGAACTTCAGCGACGAGTGGGTTCGCTCACAGGTGGATCTCTGGGTTCTACAAGTGGTATCTCAGGGATACAAGTTGGAGTTCGAGGCGTCTCCCCCTCGCCGTTACCTCAAATCAGCCTTGCCAGCTGCTCCCAATGAAAGGGAGGTAGTACTGGCGGCAATTCACAAGCTGTACCTTCAGCAGGTGATAATCAAAGTTCCCCTCCTTCAACAGGGACGGGGTTACTATTCCACAATGTTTGTGGTACCGAAACCAGACGGTTCGGTGAGACCCATTCTAAATTTGAAATCCTTGAACACTTATATAAGGAAGTTCAAGTTCAAAATGGAATCGCTCAGGGCGGTTATTGCAAGCCTGGAAGTGGGGGATTTTATGGTGTCACTGGACATCAAGGATGCTTACCTACATGTCCCCATTTACCCACCTCACCAGGAGTACCTCAGGTTTGTGGTACAGGACTGTCATTACCAATTCCAGACGTTGCCGTTTGGTCTGTCCACGGCACCGAGGGTATTTACCAAGGTAATGGCCGAAATGATGATACTCCTTCGAAAGAAGGGAGTTATAATTATCCCGTACTTGGACGATCTCCTTATAAAGGCAAGGTCCAAGGAGCAGTTGTTAGTCGGAGTAGCACTATCTCGGGAAGTGCTACAACAGCACGGCTGGATTCTGAATATCCCAAAGTCGCAGCTGATTCCTATGACGCGTCTGCTGTTCTTGGGCATGATTCTGGACACAGAACAGAAGAAGGTGTTTCTCCTGGAGGAGAAGGCCCAGGAATTGTCGTCTCTGGTCAGGGACCTCCTGAAACCAAAACAGGTGTCGGTGCATCACTGCACACGAGTCCTGGGAAAGATGGTAGCTTCTTACGAAGCAATTCCCTTCGGCAGGTTCCATGCAAGGATCTTTCAGTGGGATCTGTTAGACACAAATATTCTGGAACTAAGGGCCATTTACAATGCCCTGAGTCAAGCAGAACCCCTGCTTCAAAACCAACCGGTGCTGATTCAGTCAGACAACATCACGGCGGTCGTCCATGTAAACCGACAGGGCGGCACAAGAAGCAGGATGGCGATGGCAGAAGCCACAAGGATTCTTCGATGGGCGGAGAATCACGTGCTAGCACTGTCAGCGGTGTTCATTCCGGGAGTGGACAACTGGGAAGCAGACTTCCTCAGCAGGCACGACCTCCACCCGGGAGAGTGGGGACTTCATCCAGAAGTCTTCAAGCTGATTGTAAATCGTTGGGAAAGGCCACAGGTGGACATGATGGCGTCCCGCCTCAACAAAAAGCTTAAAAGATATTGCGCCAGGTCAAGGGACCCTCAGGCGATAGCTGTGGACGCTCTAGTGACACCGTGGGTGTACCAGACAGTTTGTGTTCCCTCCTCTTCCTCTCATACCAAAGGTACTGAGGATAATAAGAAAGAGAGGAGTAAGAACTATACTCATCGTTCCGGATTGGCCAAGAAGAACTTGGTACCCGGAACTACAAGAAATGATCTCAGAGGACCCTTGGCCTCTGCTGCTCCGACAGGACCTGCTACAGCAGGGGCCCTGTTTGTTCCAAGACTTACCGCGGCTGCGTTTGACGGCATGGCGGTTGAACGCCGGATCCTAATGGAAAAGGGCATTCCAGATGAAGTGATTCCTAAGCTGATAAAAGCTAGGAAGGATGTGACGGCAAAACATTATCACCGCATATGGCGAAAATATGTTGCTTGGTGTGAGGCCAGGAAGGCCCCAACAGAGGAATTTCTGCACTTCCTACAGTCAGGAGTGACTATGGGCCTAAAATTGGGATCCATTAAAGTCCAGATTTCGGCCCTGTCTATTTTCTTTCAAAAAGAACTTGCTTCACTGCCTGAAGTTCAGACGTTTGTTAAGGGAGTGCTGCATATTCAGCCCCCTTTTGTGCCTCCAGTGGCACCTTGGGATCTCAGCGTTGTGTTGGATTTCCTAAAATCACATTGGTTTGAGCCACTTCAGACCGTGGAGTTGAAGTATCTCACGTGGAAGGTAGTCATGCTGTTGGCCTTGGCCTCAGCTAGGCATGTGTCAGAATTGGCGGCTTTGTCCTGTAAAAGCCCATATCTGATTTTCCATATGGACAGGGCAGAATTGAGGACTCGTGCCCAATTTCTCCCAAAGGTGGTATCAGCGTTTCGTTTGAACCAACCTATTGTGGTGCCTGCGGCTACTCGGGACTTGGAGGGTTCCAAGTTGCTGGACGTAGTCCGGGCCATGAAAATCTATGTTTCCAGGACAGCTAGAGCCAGAAAAACTGACTCTCTGTTTATCCTGCATGCACCCAATAAGCTGGGTGCTCCTGCTTCAAAGCAGACTATTGCTCGCTGGATCTGTAGCACAATTCAACTTGCACATTCTGCGGCTGGACTGCCGCATCCTAAATCGGTAAAAGCCCATTCCACAAGGAAGGTGGGCTCTTCTTGGGCGGCTGCCCAAGGGGTCTCGGCTTTACAACTTTGCCGAGCTGCTACTTGGTCGGGATCAAACACTTTTGCAAAATTCTACAAGTTTGATACCCTGGCTGAGGAGGACCTTGAGTTTGCTCATTCGGTGCTGCAGAGTCATCCGCACTCTCCCGCCCGTTTGGGAGCTTTGGTATAATCCCCATGGTCCTTATGGAGTACCCAGCATCCAATAGGACGTCAGAGAAAATAAGAATTTACTCACCGGTAATTCTATTTCTCGTAGTCCGTAGTGGATGCTGGGAGCCCGTCCCAAGTGTGGACTTTCTGCAATACATGTATATAGTTATTGCTTAACTATAGGGTTATTGTTATGAGCCATCTGTTGAATGAGGCTCAGTTGTTCATACTGTTAACTATACCCAGTTATCACAAGTTGTACGGTGGGATTGGTGTGGCTGGTATGAGTCTTACCCTGGATTCCAAATCCTTTCCTAGTAATGTCAGCTCTTCCGGGCACAGTTTCCCTAACTGAGGTCTGGAGGAGGGGCATAGAGGGAGGAGCCAGTGCACACCAGATATAGTACCTAATCTTTCTTTTAGAGTGCCCAGTCTCCTGCGGAGCCCGTCTATTCCCCATGGTCCTTATGGAGTACCCAGCATCCCCTACGGACTACGAGAAATAGAATTACCGGTGAGTAAATTCTAATTTTAAATTTAAAATCCCTAAACCTGTACTTGAAAGTTCAAATTCAAGATGGAATCGCTCCGGGCAGTTATCTCCAGCCTGGAAGGGGGGGATTTTATTGTGTCACTAGACATAAAGGATGCATACCTTCATGTCCCCATATATCCACTTCATCAGGCGTACCTGAGATTCGCTGTACAGGAATGTTATTACCAGTTTCAGACGTTGCCGTTGTGGCTTTCCATGGCCCCGAGGATTTTCACCAAGGTAATGGCGAAAATGATGGTGCTCCTGCGCCGGCATGGAGTCACAATTATCCCGTACTTGGACGATCTCCTGATAAAAGCAAGATCGAGAGAACCGTTGCTGAAAAGCGTGTCGCTCTCCCTGAGAGTGCTGCAGCAACATGGCTGGATTCTCAATCTGCCGAAGTCACAGTTGGTTCCAACGACTCGGCTATCTTTCTTGGGCAAGATTCTGGACACAGAACGAAAGAGGGTTTTTCTCCCGATGGAATCATCAATGCACTAGAGTACTGTGGAAAATGGTGGCGTACTACGAGGCCATCCCCTTCGGCAGGTTTCTTGCGAGGACTTTTCAGTGGGATCTTCTGGACAAATGGTCCGGGTCCCATCTTCACATTCATCCGAAAATCAGCCTGTCCCCAAGGGCCAGGGTGTCTCTCCTGTGGTGGCTGCAGAGTGCTCACCTTCTAGAGGGTCACAGGTTTGGCATTCAGGACTGGGTTCTGGTGACCACGGACGCGAGCCTCCGAGGATGGGGAGCAGTCACGCAAGGGAAACATTTTCAGGGACTATGGTCAAGCCAGGAGGCTTGTCTACACATCAACGTACTGGAATTGAGGGCCATATAAAACGGCCTGCGTCAAGCGGAGAATCCTTCTTCGCGGCCTACCGGTTCTGATTCAGTCAGACAACGTCACAGCCGTGGCTCATGTAAACAGACAAGGCGGAACAAGGAGCAGAGTGGCAATGGCGGAAGCCACCAGGATTCTTCGCTGGGCGGAAAATCATGTAAGCGCTTTGACAGCAGTGTTCATTCCGGGAGTGGACAACTGGGAAGCAGACTTACTCAGCAGACACTATCTCCATCCAGGAAAGTGGGGACTTCATTAAGAAATTTTTGCAGAGATAAGTCTTTGGGGACTTTCTCAAATAGACATGATGGCGTCACGCCTCAACAAGAAGCTTCGGAGGTATTGTGCCAGGTCAAGGGACCCTCAGGCAGTAGCGGTGAACGCCCTAGTGACACCGTGGGTGTTTCGGTCGGTCTATGTGTTTCCTCCTCTTCCACTCATATCAAAGATATTGAGAATCCTAAGACGAAAAAGAGTGCAGACAATACTCATTGTTCCCGATTGGCCTCGAAGGGCCTGGTATTCAGATCTTCAGGAAATGCTCACAGAAGATCCGTGGCCTCTTCCTCTCAGAGAGGACATGTTGCAACAGGGGCCCTACGTGGTCCAAGACTTACCGCGGTTACGTTTGACGGCATGGCAGTTGAACACCGAATCCTAGCTGGAAAAGGCATTCCGGAAGAAGTCATCCCTACTCTGATAAGGGCTAGAAAGGAGGTGACTGCGACGCATTATCAATTTACTTTCAGAAAGAATTGGCTTCTCTCCCGGAAGTCCAGACTTTTTTGTAAAGGGAGTGCTGCACATACAGCCTCCTTTTGTGCCTCCAGTGGCACCATGGGACCTTAATGTGGTGTTACAGTTCTTAAAATCTCCCTGGTTTGAACCTCTTCAAACGGTGGAATTAAAAATTTTCACTTGGAAGGTGGTCATGTTGTTGGCCTTGGCATCTGCAAGGCAGGTGTCCGAATTGGCGGCCTTGTCTCACAAGAGCCCCTATCTGATTTTCCATGTGGATAGAGCAGATTTGAGGACTCGTCCTCAATTTTTGCCTAAGGTGGTTTCATCGTTTCATATGAACCAACCTATTGTGGTACCTGTGGCTACGGGGGACTTGGAGGATTCCAAGTCCCTTGACGTAGTCAGGGCATTGAAAATTTATGTAGCCTGGACGGCTCGGGTTAGGAAAACAGAGGCTCTGTTTGTCCTATATGCAGCCAACAAGGTTGGCGCTCCTGCTTCTAAGCAGACTATTGCTCACTGGATCTGTAACACGATTCAGCAGGCTCATTCTACGGCTGGATTGCCGTTACCAAATTCGGTTAAGGCCCATTCCACTAGGAAGGTGGGCTCTTCTTGGGCGGCTGCCCGGGGCGTCTCGGCATTACAGCTTTGCCGAGTGGCGACTTGGTCGGGTTCAAACACTTTTTTTGCCAAATTCTACAAGTTGGATACCCTGACTGATGAGGACCTCATCTTTCCTCAATCGGTGCCGTAGAGTCATCCGCACTTTCCCGCCCGGTCTGGAGCTTTGGCATAAACCCCATGGTCCTTACGGAGTCCCCAGCATCCTCCTTGGACGTAAGAGAAAATAAGATTTTAAACCTACCGGTAAATCTGTCTCCTAGTCCGTAGAGGATGCTGGGCGCCCGTCCCAGTGCGGACTATCTTCTTGTACATAGTTTTTGCTTACATAAGGGTTAGGTTACAGTTTTGATCAGTCTCGGGCTGATGCTGTTTTGCTTCATACTGTTAACTGGTTCGTATATTCCATGTTATACGGTGTGGCTGGGGTGGGCTGGTATGAATCTTTCCCTTAGATTAACAAAAATCCTTTCTTCGTACTGTCCGTCTCCTCTGGGCACAGTTTCTCTAACTGAGGTCTGGAGGAGGGGCATAGAGGGAGGAGCCAGTGCACACCCATTCTAAAGTTCTTTATAGTGCCCATGTCTCCTGCGGAGCCCGTCTATACCCCATGGTCCTTACAGAGTCCCCAGCATCCTCTACGGACTAGGAGAAAAAGATTTACCGGTAGGTTTAAAATCTTATTTTTTTTTGTAGGACTGTACAAAAATTTTACATTTATCTGCCCATATTAGTCTATAGTTTTCATAGTTTAAGATTGCAGGACATCTTTAGAATAATGCTCCAAGAAGGTTGCAAGCATCACTTCTCCGGCTGGGTCCACAGGATAACAATGGGATATGATGGTGCGATAGTGGATTGGCACCAAACTATCACAAGCTTTCAGTACTCCCCAGGATGCAACTGGCCCGACCATATATCCCTGCCCACTGGCTCGGGCAAATCAGTTTCTTGTTTGGTGCGGCAGGAGCTGGACCATGGTCAGAGGGCTGCTGTTTTTGGCAGCCCTAAGCTTTCTGATTTTATTTTTTATAGTCTTCCTATGTTTGAGTGATCTTTTCTAACTGCGTCTTATACGCATATTGGAAAGAGCCGCTCCAACAACTCTCCACTGGGTCGCAACAACGCTTACCCACAGTACAGTGCTGTCTCGGTGGGCGTCTGTGTCGGATATACTAGCATGTCCAGCATACATTACCAGGCTGTGGCTGGAGCACGGGGAGAAGGTAAGGCATCTCTTCCGCTTAGAAGGGGAATACGGACACAGCCGCGCTGGTTTGGGAGGAGACTACCAAACAGTAGCTGGCGTGTCGCCACCAATGGTGCTCCAGCGCTAGGCCTTAGGGATTATAAGGCACCAGGAATAGTATGAGGCTGCGATCCCTAGGGTTGATGTCAGCGGTGGGGAGTCAGACGCTCTCCTGGTCGCCCCCTCCCCCCAGTTCATGCCCAGTTTCCGTTGGTCTCCCGCCATGAACTGTTGCCTCAATTCCGTCTCAGACGCTACCACGAGGAGTCTCGGTCGCAGCATAGGCGGCTGCGTCTGTGTTCACTAAAAAGCTACCGCGAGGAGACCCAGTCGCAGTACAGGTGTCTGTGTGATCGGAGCGTCTGTGTACACAGTGCGTCTGTGTTCACCTAAAGTTCCCGGAGCGTGTACACTAGTAGCGTCTGGATCCACTCGGCGTTCACTAACATATTGATCGATCTTGGAAGTGAGATGAGTCTTCCTGTATCCCACTCTACTGAGTACTGGTTATACAACACTAAATTTCTATCTACTTTGGTTAGTATGAATAATTAAGTTTAGTGCCCATTGCATATGAGTCTGTGTACATTACTGTGGTTTTCTTCGCATTGCGTTTGAATAAGTTAAGATTTGTATAGAACCGAATGCAGTAATATGTACTCCTACATACTTTGAAATGTGTTTTGTAGTTGATTAATATGCTCATATGACTAATATAGAACATGTGACTGACTGCTAGTGTGATTGCTGACTTTATATATGTTTGTCAGTGGTTTCTTCTGGTTTCTTTTTCAGCGGCGCTACTCTACTGTACAGGGGGCGTAACTGACCATGCCCCCCGTATGAAGCCACGCCCCTATTTCCCGCCCAGGGCGCCGAAAGGGCAAGAACCGGCCCGGAGTCTCATTAATCATTAGTCCCACAGCTAGTGAGATTTTTTTTCTGAGCCTCAATGCTGGTGCATGGGTAGGGTCAGATTGTAATCCCTTTACCCTTTAAAGTGATATCTGTCACCAATTGTGTAGTACACTGGAAGTGCTGATTATTTATCATGTCTAAGAGCTGCAAAAGTGACGAGGTTACACTGACCGTAACACCAACACTCATATCGTAATGTTTGTCCTGCAAAATGGTATTCTCCTCTCAGGATCTGGTACAGGATGGTTTTATATGCAAATTGTTTTGCTTTTCAGCAGATTACAAGGCAGATCTTTGTTCAGCGTCGGGTAATACCAGGAGTGGGGTACACTATTAACCCATACATGCAGCTCCCTTCCTACGGTATATCCCCAACAGCTTCTCCAATGAAACAAGCTGATAAACAGTGTAAATAAATCCTCAAATTCACATGATACATCGGATGATGATAGCTCTATCTACTCTGCTTCAGCATACGAAGAACAGGTAGAAGGTATCAGCTCAGTGGATGTAGCTGAATTAATTAGAGCAATGAAGGCTATTCTGTCCTTAGAGGATTCAGCAGAGCCGGTGTTAAAAACTAAGGCACCTGTGTTTAAACGTCCCAAAACAGTTAGGATAGAGTTTCCAGGATCAGATCAGTTGACGTAATCATGGAAGAAGCTTGGGCTACACCCAATAATACAGAATTCCCAGAAAATGGGATTCCAATTATCCTTTTCCAACTGGGGACTGTTTAAAAAGGGAAGTGCCACCTCTAAAGTAGATACGCATGTCATTCGTTTAGTGCGAAAATCTATATTGCCTTTTCCATCAACGTCATTAGATTATGTTCCAGACGTGAGAGTGGATGCGTTTTTGAAAACCCATATTTTCTGTGTCGGGGGCAGTCATAAGGCCAGCTATGGCTTCAGCTTGGATGGCAAAAGCAGTAGCTGAATGGGCTGAGGTACTGGAAGATGGGCTTTCAGCACCTTCTAGGGAGCAAGAATCCCATATAGCTCACATGAAACAGGCTGCAGTATTCTTGGAAGAAGCGGCAATAGATATGGGTACTACTGCTTCTAAAGCATCAGCCTTAACAGTAGCTGCTCGTAGAGCAGTTTGTTTACGTACATGGAAAGCTGATTCAGAATCAAAAAAGGTTCTGGAATCTTTGCCTTTTGCTGGGAATATTCTGTTTGGTAAGGAAATGACAGATATTCTGGAATCAGAAGTCTGGTTTCCTGCCACATATAACCCCTGGCCTAAGGGTCCGGTTTTTTGGTCATTTCGGTCGCAAGGAAAAGCAAAAGGAAAAAGTGAACGTAAGCAGTCCCAATAGAATAAGTTTGGTAAGGCAAAGAAGCATTGGGCCACCAGAGGGCCAACTTCCAAACCAGAAGATAAGCCATCAGCCTGATAGTGTGGGCCTCCGCCTGGGGGACCCCAGTGTAGGGGGCCGACTTCTTCATTTTGCACAGATATGGCAGCAGTCTACAACAGATGCCTGGGTGCAAGAAGCGGTATCTCTGGGTTATGTTTTCCCTTTCAAGAAGCAGCCGCCTCGAAGGTTCTTCTGCACCAGCCCATCTCGGGTAGAGGCGAAGGCCAGAGCCCTGCAAGAAGCAGTTCAGAAATTGCTTCAGTCAGGAGTAATTATTCCAGTACACCCTGTACGATGTGGACAGGGTTTTTACTCCAACCTGTTTTTGGTTCAGAAGCCAAATGGGTCGTTTCGGCCCATTCTCAATCTCAAAATGCTAAACAAATACATTCGGGTACCGCGGTTCCACATGGAGACGTTACGCTCCATAGTTTTGGCCATGGAACCAGGGGATTATATGGTATCCCTGGATATACAGGATGCTTACCTACATGTTCCTATAGCACTGTCTCATCAGTGCTATCTCAGGTTCGCCATCCCCCAGCAGCATTTTCAGTTCCAGCCTTTACCCTTTGGGTTAGCCACAGCCCCCAGAGTATTTACCAATATTATGGCGGTTTATGGCAGCTGATCTCCGCAAGCAGGGGATAAGAATTTTTCCGTACCTCGACTACCTTTTTTAATCCTGGCACAATCCAGGAATTGCTCCTGGGCCATCTCCAACAGACAATAGCTTGTCTACAGGAGCACGGATGGCTCATAAATTAGGCAGTCATCTCTGATTCCGTCACAACGGATGATTCACTTGGGGGGCTGTATTGGATTAAAGTCTGCAGAGACTATTTTTACCTCTGAACAAGATATCCAAAGTGCAGTTAAGGACTCAGGAGTTGTTACACAGTCAAACAATATCAATTCATGCAGCAATGCGAATGATGGGTTTGATGGTGTCAACATTCGACATGGTGGAGTATGCACAATTCCACTCAAGACCTCTGCAGTGTCTGATTCTGGCCAGATGGAATGGAGTACATCAGACAATAAAGAAATAGACCATAGTACTTTCAGAAAAGGTAAAAAGGTAATTATCCTGGTGGCTACAGACATCCCATCTAGACAAAGGGAGACCCTTTTGGATATCAGATTGGGAGGTCCTGACAAGATGCCAGTCTTCAGGGCGCAGTGTCCAGAAAATTATGGTTCCAGGGACAATGGACCAAAGAAGAAAGTTGCCTGCCAATAAACCTGTTGGAACTTCGGGCCATATACATGGCACTGATTCAGGCAAAGGACACCTCTGCAAAGAACACCAGTCCAGATCTGCTCGGACAATGCAACGACAGTAGCGTACCTTTTAACCATCAGGGAGGAACTCGCAGCCAAAAAGCAACGAAGGAGGTAAGTTACATACTAAAGTGGGCAGAGTTCCATCTTCCAGCATTGTCCGCAGTGTTCGTTCCAGGAGTCCTAAACTGGGAAGCGGACTCTCAGTCGACACACCATTCAAGCAAGCAAATGGGCTCTACACCTGGAAGTATTTCAGACTCTGGTAGACGAGTGGGGTTTGCCAGAGATGGATCTCATGGCGTCCCGTCTGAACAACAAAGTGCCAGCATACGGGTTAAAAACAGGATCCTGGAGCGATCTTTGTGGACGCCTTGTCAGTGAAATGGGACTTTCATCTGGCATATTGGTTTCCTCCGATCATCCTGCTACCCAGGGTGGTGAGGAAAATAATAAAACGAGCAAAGGGTGCCGTGATTCTACTAGCTCCTGCTTGGTCCAAAAGGCATTGGTACATAGATCTGCAGAGGATGTTGATGGATGTGCCAATTCTGCTCCCTCAGCATCCAGATCTACTGATGCAGGGTCCTTATTATCACAGGCATCTGGATCGACTGTCATTGACGGCGTGGCTCTTGAAACCTCTATCCTGAAGTCAAGAGGATTCTCACAACGGGTAATTTAAACTAAACTATGCTCGGAGCAAGGAAACCCTCCTTAGCTCGCATTGATCACAGAATATGGCAGGCCTATATTCATTGGTGCAGTGAAAGAAATATAGACCCAAAATCTTTCCAAGTTTCCAGGGTTTTAGATTTCCTTCAAGCAGGAATGGATAAGGGTTTGAAGGTGGCTTCCTTGAGAGTGCAAGTATCAGCATTAACTGTATGGTTCCAAAAGAAAATTGCCAATTTACAGGATGTGCATACTTTTTTTTTCCAGGGAATGCTGACCATTCAAACGCCTTTTGTTCCTCCTACAGTGCCTTGGGACTTAAGTTTAGTTCTCAAAGCTCTTCAAGTTGCTCCGTTTGAGCCACTTAATAAAGTGGATCTTAAATGGTTGACAACTAAAGTTATCTTTCTACGGACTATGGCATCAGCTAGAAGAGTCACTTTTTAGGAGCGCTGTCATGTAAATCTCCTTTTCTGATTTTTATTTTTTATTTTTATCCACATAAAGCAGTTCTCAGAACTAGGTCTGGGTATCTTCCTAAGGTGGTATCTAAATTCCACCTTAATGAAGAAATTGTAGTCCTGGCTTTTCAGGTATCGGGACCTTCTGCGGGAGAAGTGTCGTTGGACGTAGTCCGGGCATGAAGGATCTACGTGGATCGTAGCAGTGCCATCAGAAAGGCAGATTCTCTCAATTTTCTACGGATTTTACAAGAGAGGATGGCCTGCTACTAAACAGACGCTAGCAAGATGGCTTCAAATGACTATTTCAGAAGCATATTCTCGAGCTGATCTCCCTGTTCCGGCTAATGTCTCCGATCACTCTATACGTAAGGTAGGTCCTTCATGGACAGCACAACATGCTGCTTGAGCAGAACAGATCTGTAAGGCAGTCACATGGTCTTCCATTAACACATTCATTAGCCATTATGCCTTGGATACTTTTTCCTCTCATGAATCTGAATTCGGACGTAAGGTTCTATCCAATCAGGAGCGTCCCCACCACTAAAAATTCCTTTGGTGAAATCCCATTGTTATCCTGTGGATAATCCTGTGGACCCAGCTGGAGAAATATAAATGGTATTTCTCCTATGTCCACAGGGATCCCATCCTGACGCACCTGATCTGAGGATCTTTCTGCTCACTAAACCTCTTCCTTCTTGTACGGAAGGCTGTGCATGTGTGTTCTTCACGCCTAAATATGGCTCTACATGACGCTCCTGCCTAATTGCTTTGGAATCCAACTAATTTGCCTGAGCAAGTGGGCAGGGATATATGGACGAGCCTGTTGCATCCTGGGAGGACTGAAAGCTTGTGATTGGTGCCAATCCGCTATCGCTCCATCATATCCCCTTGTTATCCTGTGGACATAAGAGAAATTTATTAGAAAAGTTCTTACCATAACGTATATTTTGACCAGTGCTCTTGAAAATAGGATAAAATTGGCATATCTGGAAATCCTGCTTCTACTGTAGGTGGTTAATAACTGTGATGTATTTACCATAGACATGTCTCAAAAGCATTAGCATCAGAACAGTTTGAAGGTCTGACCATTCACCAGCAAGATGTAAATGGAGATTTTTTTTTTTTTATAAACGTGTGTGTGTGCCATTTATCCATAGTTATGTAGCATCTAAGAGGCCTATTTCTCCAGTGGGGTACACTGGTATTCCACAGGGAATAACATCGGTGTGTAACGTAGGATCTTGATCCGAGGAACCAACAGGCTAAAAGCTTTGACTGTTCCCAGGGTGCATAGCTCTGCCTCCTATATCCCCTGCCTCCAGGCACTGGAGCTCGGTTTGTAAGTTGGTGCAGGCAGAATCACTAACAGGTGGACTGCTCCAAGCAGCCCTGAAAAGCTCCCTTTTTTTTTTCCTGAAGATTGAAGACTTCAAGGGCAGCAGCACAGCACTGACAAGTGCTGGATGTCAGTCTGACATTAAATGCTGTGGCTCCATTATCTCCCCTGGCGGCGCTGTATACTCCTGTATCCCTGGTTGCCAGGTACTTACAGCGGAGGGCTCCGGTTCCCGGCACATAGCACACACATCCACCGCTGCTCTCCAGGATCGCGTGGCCGCATCAGGGAGGAGGTAAGAGGGTCCCCCAGGTGGGACCCGCCGCAAACCGCGAACCGGTGCGGCCAGTGGGAGACAAGCTGCGCTTGCTGGCCTGGGCACTGTGTTGGTACAGGGACCCCACTAGACCGCAAGGGCACAGGTCAGGTTTTAACCTGTTTTATATAAGGGCCCGCAGTACCCGGTGAGGAAATCCAGCTAGGGATATGGCTCCAGCCTGTAGTCCCTCCCCCAGCCCCAGACACCATTTTATATAAATGTTCCCTCCCTGGAGATGCAGATATCTTCTCCCTCATTCCCTGTGGCAGTGTTTGGCGCTATTACACATGCTGGAGCTGCTCTGGGACTGCGTGGGCAAAACCTCCTGTGCCACGCCGCCTCTGTAGTCAGCGCTGTGCATTTGCAGGACACCGAAGTATTCTACATGTCTTGGCAGTGTTAGTTAAGAAATAGTGCATTGTGACAGGGTAATCTGGTACAAATTCCCTGTGATATGCATCCAGTCTTTACTGTGCATTGTTATATCTAGTGACACGTACGTACGTACGTACGTACGTACGTACTTTGTATTGCTAGTCCAGTGCAGTTTTATTGTTTGTCATAACTTCTGCATTGTATATGTGACTGTGTGTGCATATAGCTGTATGTATGTATGTATGTATGTATGTATGTATGTATATATATATAATATAATGTATAATAATCCGTGATCACGCCGAGCAAAAAGAATTGTGGGACCCCTCACTATAAAAAAATTGGGATCCTACTCCGCCGTTTCTGGGTCCCATCACACTTTATCAGGGGTGAGGGAAGGCTGCAGTTGGGACTGTGCGGGGGCCAGGTGGCATTTAGGATAGAGGGGTAAAAAAGCAAGTAGCAGTTGGGGCAGAAGCAGGGAGAAGTTGGGGCAGAGCTGGGAGAAGAGGGGGGCTGTAAAGGCAGGCAGCACTTGGGGTAGGGAGAGGGTAAGTTCAGACAGTAGTTGAGGGTGGCTAGTGGCAGGCAGTGCTGGGAGTAGTTAGGGGTTAATTGTAGATAGCAGCTGTGGCAGTACTGGGGGGCAAGGAGGGATTTAGGGGCAGGAAGTACTGGGGGTAGAAAAGAAGGCATGGCTAGATAGCAGCTAGGGCAGTAGTGGGGGCATGGAGGGGGTTAGGGGCTGGTAGTATTGGGGGTATAGAGGGGGCATGAGTAGATAGCTTGGGTGGTACATGGTGGCAAGGAGAGGGTTAGGGGCAGGCAGTACTGTGGGTAGGGATGCGGCTTGGGTAGATAGCAGCTGGGGCAGTACTGGAGAGCAAGGGGGGGTTAGGGGCAGAAGTACTGGTAGGGAGGGGGCATGGATAGATACTGGGGATATAAAGGGGGCATGGGTAGATACTGTGGGTAGGGGATAGCTGGGGCTGTACTGGGGGCAAGGAAGGGGTTAAGTGCAGGAAGTGCTGGGGCTAGAGAGACAGCATGGGTAGATACTGGGGGCAGTGGATAGGTGGGACAGTGCAGGGGGGCAAAGAGGGGGTTAGAGGCAGGAAGTACTGGGGGTAGGGTAAGGGTAGATGGCTGCTGGGGCACCAGAGACACGACCTCTACACGTGTGTGTGTGTGTGTGTGTGTGTGTGGCTGGCAGCGGGGACCGTGGGCATATATGACAGCACCCCTATAGTACTATACACCTCTTACCAGGTGCTGGAAGTAAGGCTGAGGAAGTAGCCGTGGCTGTGTGTGGGCACTCTCCAATGATGGCATCCTGGTCAGTGAAGCGCTGGGTGTGTAGGAGGGGTGGTAGCTGGCATCTAGGAGGCGATGTCCAGTGCTCTGCAGAAGCTCCGTTCGGGACTCGTGAGACGACTCTGCGCATGACAGCTCGGCCAGTCTCTCACAGGGAGAGGGTGAAGGCTGAAGATAGACATTCTGCTGCCCAGGAGGTACGCTAGCTGCTACTGCTGCGTGGGTTGTTACTGTGAGGCAGTGGGGACAGGCCGCTCTGATGCGGTTGGCTGCTGTCAGTGTATCAGTGCAGACAAGTGGAGCAGGTCGGTGAATTCTTACTGGCTGACACGGTGCACACAGGCATCAGCGCATCCTGCAGGACCCGCTCATTTTTTAAAAACTGGGTCAATGCGCTATAACGCGTATTTTGTGATCACTGGAGGGTGTTACAGAGAGAGGGGGAGGAGCAGCAGATAGGGAGGGGAGTAAGAAAGAAAGACAGTGTCAGGGAGAGAGAGACAAACAAAATACAGACATTTTAAAATACAGACAAGGTCAAAATACCGACATTTAATAAGTCAACAAGATTATTATTATTTTTTATTATTATTATTATTATTATTATTATTATTATTATTATTACTATTATTATTACTACTACTACAGGTTGAGTATCCCTTATCCAAAATGCTTGGGACCAGAAGTATTTTGGATATTGGATTTTTCCGTGTTTTGGAATAATTGCATACCATAATGAGATATCATGGTGATGGGACCCAAGTCTAAGCGCAGAATACATTTATGTTTCATATACACCTTATACACACAGCCTGAAGGTCTTATAATACAATATTTTTTAACTTTGTGTATTAAACAAAAGCCATCAAAAACAAAGGTTTCACTATCTCACTCAAAAAATTCCGTATTTTGGAATATTTGGATATGGGATACTCAACATTTATTATTTATTATTATTATTATTATTATTATTATTATTATTATTATTATTATTATTTTCTCTAACGTCCTAGTGGATGCTGGGGACTCCGTAAGGACCATGGGGAATAGACTGGCTCCGCAGGAGACTGGGCACTCTAAGAAAGAATTAGTACTACTGGTGTGCACTGGCTCCTCCCTCTATGCCCCTCCTCCAGACCTCAGTTAGAATCTGCCTGGACGGAGCTGGGTGCATTTTAGTGAGCTCTCCTGAGCTTGCTAATAAGAAAGTATTTTGTTAGGTTTTTTATTTTCAGAGAGATCTGCTGGCAACAGACTCTCTGCTACGTGGGACTGAGGGGAGAGAAGCAAACCTACCAACTGCGGATAGGTTGCGCTTCTTAGGCTACTGGACACCATTAGCTCCAGAGGGATCGAACACAGGAACTCGCCCTTGGTTGTCCGTTCCCAGAGCCGCGCCGCCGTCCCCCTCGCAGAGCCAGAAGACAGAAGCCGGCGAGTGAAGCAAGAAGACATCAAAATCGGCGGCAGAAGACTCCTGTCTTCAGATGAGGTAGTGCACAGCACTGCAGCTGTGCGCCATTGCGCCCATACTAACCCACACACTCCGGTCACTGTAGGGCGCAGGGGGGGGGTGCCCTGGGCAGCAATTGAGTACCTCCTGGCAAATAGAGCATATATACAGCTGGGCACTGTATATATGTACGAGCCCCCGCCATTATTTTTCACAAAATCGTGGGACAGAAGCCCGCCGCTGAGGGGGCGGGGCTACTTCCTCAGCACTCACCAGCGCCATTTTCTCTCCACAGTTCCGCTGAGAGGAAGCTCCCCAGGCTCTCCCCTGCAGAATCACGGTAGAAAGAGGGTGAAAAGAGGGGGGGCACATAAATTTAGCGCAAATTCACTAATACAGCAGCTACTGGGTAAACACTAAGTTACTGTGTGATTCCTGGGTCATATAGCGCTGGGGTGTGTGCTGGCATACTCTCTCTGTCTCTCCAAAAGGCCTTGTGGGGATTCTGTCCTCAAATAGAGCATCGCCTGTGTGTGTCGTGTGTCGGTACGATTGTGTCGACATGTTTGACGAGGAAGGCTATGTGGAAGCAGAGCAGGTGCAGTTGAATGTGGTGTTTCCGCCGACGGCGCCGACACCTGATTGGATGGATATGTGGAAGGTGTTAAATGATAATGTAAACTCCTTGCATAAAAGGTTGGATAAAGCTGAAGCCTTGGGACAGTCAGGGTCTCAACCCATGCCTGATCCTACAGCGCAGAGGCCGTCAGGGTCTCAGAAGCGCCCACTATCCCAAATTATTGACACAGATATCGACACGGATTCTGACTCCAGTGTCGATGGCGATGATGCAAAGCTGCAGCCTAAAATGGCTAAAGCCATCCGATACATGATTATAGCAATGAAGGATGTATTGCACATTTCAGAGGTAAACCCTGTCCCTGACAAGAGGGTTTATATGTTTGGGGAAAAAAGGCAAGAAGTGACTTTTCCCCCTTCACATGAGTTAAATGAGTTATGTGAAAAAGCGTGGGATTCTCCTGATAGGAAAGTGCAGATTCCCAAACGGTTACTTATGGCGTATCCTTTCCCGCCAACGGACAGGTTACGCTGGCAGTCATCCCCTAGGGTAGACAAAGCTTTGACACGCTTATCTAAGAAGGTGGCCCTGCTGTCACAGGATACGGCCTCCCTAAAGGATCCTGCGGATAGGAAGCAGGAAGGTATCCTGAAGTCTGTTTATACACATTCCGGTACCATACTGAGGCCAGCAATTGCGTCGGCCTGGATGTGTAGTGCTGTAGCAGCATGGACAGATACTCTGTCTGAGGAACTGGATACCTTGGACAAGGATACTATTTTACTGACCCTGGGGCATATAAAAGACGCTGTCCTATATATGAGGGATGCCCAGAGGGATATTTGCCTACTAGGCTCTAGAATAAATGCAATGTCAATTTCTGCCAGAAGGGTCCTGTGGACTCGGCAATGGACAGGTGATGCCGACTCAAAAAAGCACATGGAGGTTTTACCTTATAAGGGTGAGGAATTGTTTGGGGATGGTCTCTCGGACCTAGTTTCCACAGCTACGGCTGGAAAGTCACATTTTTTGCCATATATTCCCTCACAGCCTAAGAGAGCACCGTATTACCAAATGCAGTCCTTTCGATCACAAAAAGGCAAGAAAGTCAGAGGTGCGTCCTTTCTTGCCAGAGGCAGGGGTAGAGGAAAGAAGCTGCACAATACAGCTAGTTCCCAGGAACAGAAGTCCTCCCCGGCTTCCACTAAATCCACCGCATGACGCTGGGGCTCCACAGGTGGAGCGGGGAGCGGTGGGGGCGCCTCTCCGAAATTTCAGCCGCCAGTGGGTTCGCTCACAGGTGGATCCCTGGGCTATACAGATTGTGTCTCAGGGATACAAGCTGGAATTCGAAGTGATGCCCCCTCACCGTTACCTCAAATCGGCCCTGCCAGCTTCCCCCATAGAAAGGGAGGTAGTGTTAGCGGCAATTGACAAGTTATATCTCCAGCAGGTGGTGGTAAAGGTTCCCCTCCTTCAACAGGGAAGGGGTTACTATTCCACAATGTTTGTGGTACCGAAACCGGACGGTTCGATCAGACCCATTTTGAATTTAAAGTCCCTGAACATTTACCTGAAAAGGTTCAATTTCAAGATGGAATCGCTCAGAGCGGTCATTGCAAGCCTGGAAGAGGGGGATTTTATGGTGTCTCTGGACATAAAGGATGCTTACCTGCATGTCCCCATTTATCCACCTCATCAGGAGTACCTCAGATTTGTGGTACAGGACGGTCATTACCAATTCCAGACGTTGCCGTTTGGTCTGTCCACGGCACCGAGAATATTTACCAAGGTAATGGCGGAAATGATGGTGCTCCTTTGAAAGCAAGGAGTCACAATTATCCCATACTTGGACGATCTCCTCATAAAGGCGAGGTCCAGAGAGCAGTTGCTGATCAGCGTAGCACACTCTCAGGAAGTGTTGCAACAGCACGGCTGGATTCTGAATATTCCCAAGTCGCAGCTGATTCCTACGACGCGTCTGCCCTTCCTGGTATGATTCTGGACACGGACCAGAAGAAGGTGTTTCTCCCGGCGGAGAAGGCTCAGGAACTCGTGACTCTGGTCAGAGACCTCTTAAAACCAAGACAGGTGTCGGTGCATCACTGCACGCGAGTCCTGGGAAAGATGGTGGCATCGTACGAGGCCATTCCCTTCAGCAGGTTCCATGCGAGGACCTTTTCAATGGGATCTGTTGGACAAGTGGTCCGGATCGCATCTTCAGATGCATCGGCTGATCACCCTATCCCCCAGGGCCAGGGTGTCTCTTCTGTGGTGGCTGCAGAGTGTTCACCTTCTCGAGGGCCGCAGGTTCGGCATACAGGACTGGGTCCTGGTGACCACGGATGCAAGCCTCCGAGGATGGGGGGCAGTCACTCAGGGAAGAAACTTCCAGGGGCTGTGGTCAAGTCAGGAGACTTGTCTGCACATCAATATCCTGGAACTAAGGGCCATATACAACGCCCTGAGTCAAGCGAAGCCTCTGCTTCGCAACCAACCGGTGCTGATTTAGTCAGACAACATCACCGCAGTGGCTCATGTAAACCGCCAGGGCGGCACAAGAAGCAGGGTGGCGATGGCAGAAGCCACCAGAATTCTTCGCTGGGCGGAGAATCATGTAAGCGCACGGTCAGCAGTGTTCATTCCGGGAGTGGACAACTGGGAAGCAGACTTCCTCAGCAGGCATGACCTCCACCCGGGAGAGTGGGGACTTCATCAAGAAGTCTTCACATAGATTACAAATCGATGGGAACTGCCACAGGTGGACATGATGGCATCCCACCTCAACAAAAAGCTACAAAGGTATTGCGCCAGGTCAAGAGACCCTCAGGCGATAGCTGTGGACGCACTAGTAACACAGTGGGTGTTCCAGTCGGTCTATGTGTTTCCTCCTCTTCCTCTCATACCCAAGGTGCTGAGAATCGTAAGAAAAAGAGTGAGAACAATACTCATTGTTCCGGATTGGCCAAGAAGGACTTGGTACCCGGAACTGCAAGAAATGCTCAGAGGACCCATGGCCTCTGCCTCTCAGACAGGACCTGTTGCAGCAGGGGCCCTGTCTGTTCCAAGACTTACCACGGCTGCGTTTGACGGCATGGCGGTTGAACGCCGGATCTTAGCGGAAAAAGGCATTTCAGATGAAGTTATTCCTACGCTGTTAAAGGCTAGGAAGGACGTGACGGCAAAACATTATCACCGTATATGGCGGAAATATGTTGCTTGGTGTGAGGCCTGGAAGGCACCTACAGAGGAATTCCAGCTGGGCCGGTTCCTGCACTTCCTACAGTCAGGAGTGACTATGGGCTTAAAATTAGGGTCCATAAAGGTCCAGATTTCGGCCCTATCCATTTTCTTTCAAAAGGAACTGGCTTCTCTTCCTGAGGTTCAGACGTTTGTAAAGGGAGTGCTGCATATCCAGCCCCCTTTTGTGCCACCAGTGGCACCTTGGGATCTTAACCTGGTGTTGAGTTTCCTGAAATCTCACTGGTTTGAGCCACTTAAAACCGTGGAGCTAAAGTATCTCACGTTGAAAGTGGTCATGCTATTGGCCCTAGCTTCGGCTAGGCGTGTGTCAGAATTGGCAGCTTTATCATGTAAAAGCCCCTATCTGGTTTTCCATATGGACAGGGCAGAATTGCGGACTCGACCGCAATTTCTGCCGAAGGTGGTGTCATCTTTTAATTTGAAGCAACCTATTGTGGTGCCTGCGGCTACTCGTGACTTGGAGAATTCTAAGTTACTTGATGTAGTAAGGGCTTTGAAGATTTATGTAGCCAGAACAGCTGGAGTCAGGAAAACTGAGTCGCTGTTTATCCTGTATGCATCCAACAAGCTGGGTGCTCCTACTTCAAAGCAAACTATTGCTCGCTGGATCTGTAACACAATTCAGCAGGCTCATTCGGCAGCTGGATTGCCGCATCCAAAATCCGTAAAAGCCCATTCCACAAGGAAGGTGGGCTCTTCTTGGGCGGCTGCCCGAGGGGTCTCGGCATTGCAGCTTTGCCGAGCTGCTACTTGGTCAGGTTCAAACACTTTTGCAAAATTCTACAAGTTTGATACCCTGGCTGAGGAGGACCTTGTGTTTGCCTATTCGGTGCTGCAGAGTCATCCGCACTCTCCCGCCCGTTTGGGAGCTTTGGTATAATCCCCATGGTCCTTACGGAGTCCCCAGCATCCACTAGGACGTTAGAGAAAATAAGATTTTACTCACCGGTAAATCTATTTCTCGTAGTCTGTAGTGGATGCTGGGCGCCCGTCCCAAGTGCGGACTTATTCTGCATTACTTGTATATAGTTATTGCTTAATAAAGGGTTATGCTATGTTGGCATCCGTTGGTTGATGCTCTGTTGTTCATACTGTTAACTGGGTATGTTATCACAAGTTATACGGTGTGATTGGTGTGGCTGGTATGAGTCTTACCCTGGATTCCAAAATCCTTTCCTTGAAATGTCAGCTCTTCCGGGCACAGTTTCCTTAACTGAGGTCTGGAGGAGGGGCATAGAGGGCGGAGCCAGTGCACACCAGTAGTCCTAATTCTTTCTTAGAGTGCCCAGTCTCCTGCGGAGCCCGTCTATTCCCCATGGTCCTTACGGAGTCCCAGCATCCACTACGGACTACGAGAAATTTACCGGTGAGTAAAATATTTTATTTATTTTTTATTATTATTTTATTATTATTTTATTTATTTTTTTCATTCAAACCGACTTGTTCACACTTTATCATCCCAGTGGACTTGGAGGGGGAATATAATAGTATGCCGAGCGCAAGCCATATATATTGTGTCCATGTCAACCTATGTTGACACACCAAAAAACAATGAAAAACTTGTGTCGGCTTTTTGACTTGTTGACATTTTAAATGCCGGGATTTTGACCATCGGTCAATTGCTGTTGGGATTTTGATTGTAGGTATTTCATACCGATCCCCTGGGAACAGTTAAAGTTTTTAGCCTGTTGGTGCCTCAGATCAAGATCCTACTCTACACCCCGATGTTATCCAGTGTACCTCGCAGAAAGATTTAACAAGGGTAAGTTCTTACCATAAATCTCCTCTTATCACCATCTGCGTCCAAGGATGCGAATGACGTGATAAAATTGCCCGAATCCGCACTGCAATAATTGATTACATCGCACTGATGTATCTTTTATCGCATGCAGGGACCGAGCCTACGAGCAAGCGCTGTCTCTGCGATGCCTGTCTGCATCATCGGGGTGTGTGGTTTTTTTGTTTTAAATACCTTTTATGTCCTGTAGTGCTACTGGCGACATTGCGGCTACCACCGCTGGGTCGACCGACCCCCTCCCCTCGTTTACAGATGCTGTGTGATCACACTGCCGGGTCCATGCACAGATCGCATTTCCCATTGTAAGTATGGGAAATGCGATGTGGGTTACTAATAAAAAAAATTGAAAAAAGTGAATTAAAGGGTTTGGAGCAATTTTTCATAAACTGCTCCAAAAGCCCTTTTAATTATTTTAGTACCACTTAAAAGTATGTGAAAAGGGTGTGAAAACACCCTTTTTCACATTATTTTAGTAAAAATGTTAATAAATAGGCCTCCAACAACAGGTATATTTATGCTAAATTAACATCTTGCCTTTGCCAAACATTAGACAATTGGGGCAGAACTATGGTGGCCAATCTCGGGATCGGCGGGATCCCGGGATTTAGGCACAAAAATGGCCGGGATTCAATCCCGGGATTGGAAGCTCCAATCCCGGGGATTGAGGGATCAGCGTTGAGCGTCCACAGGATGCTCAAACGCTGCGCATCTTCCTGCTTCTGGGTCCCCAGCGCAGCGTGAGAGGTCACGCTGCGCTGTTAGCTGCTGCTGGGAGATGCCAGCAGCGTTCACACGGTGTTCCCCTCCCGCCCGCGGTGTATGGTAAGTCATATGTGTGGGGCGGGGTGGGGCGAGGGGGCAGCCACCTAGGTAAAAGCCTATCCCGGGAATCCCGGGATTAGCCATTTTTCAATCCCGATACTCGCTTCCCTAGGCAGAACATCTGAAAGCATCAAAGTGAAGCTACGAGATTGAATGTACTACTTCTTCTTTTTTTATTTTACTTTTTTATTTTCTTAAACCTTCAATGGTAAAGGTAATTTAATTTACTGGGGATGCTGTAAGGATTTTAAGCAGAGGTATGTTGCTATAAGACTGCATGTAATGCAGTTGTGTTAAGGGGACCATACATCAGCAATCACAATTTATTGTTTCACAGATCCTGAGATTTTTTTCCCCCCAAAAAAGTATTGGTTTTTACAATCCATTAGACTTTGCCCATACATCAGATATTTTTTAATGATTTGTAGGTCATTTTCCGTTAAATAGATCTGCCAATTTTGAAAGACTCATCAGTTTACTAGAAACAGTCTGCTAGTTTATGGGCAACAATCAGATTTGCAGTCTACAGTCCCAACTGATCTGTGAAATTAAACCTGTCGATAAACCATATTTCTCTGACGTCCTAGTGGATGCTGGGTACTCCGTAAGGACCATGGGGAATAGACGGGCTCCGCAGGAGACTGGGCACTCTAAAAGAAAGATTAGGTACTATCTGGTGTGCACTGGCTCCTCCCTCTATGCCCCTCCTCCAGACCTCAGTTAGAATCTGTGCCCGGCCCGAGCTGGTTGCACACTAGGGGCTCTCCTGAGCTTCCTAGAAAAAGTATTTGTTAGGTTTTTTATTTTCAGTGAGATCTGCTGGCAACAGACTCACTGCTACGTGGGACTTAGGGGAGAGAAGCAAACCTACCTGCTTGCAGCTAGCTTGTGCTTCTAGGCTACTGGACACCATTAGCTCCAGAGGGATCGAACACAGGGCCCGACCTCGATCGTCCGTTCCCGGAGCCGCGCCGCCGTCCCCCTTGCAGAGCCAGAAGACGGAAGAAACCGGAGGAAATCGGCGGCTGAAGACTTCGGTCTTCATTAAGGTAGCGCACAGCACTGCAGCTGTGCGCCATTGCTCCCTATGCACACCACACACTCCGGTCACTGATGGGTGCAGGGCGCTGGGGTGGGGGGGGGGGGGGCGCCCTGGGCAGCAATTAGAGTACCTTACATGGCAAAAAGCACATAATACAGTCTAATAAACTGTATATGTGCATAATCCCCCGCCATAAAAGTATATAAAAAAGCGGGAGAAGTCCGCTGAGGAGGGGGCGGGGCTATCTCCCTCAGCACACCGGCGCCATTTTCTCTTCACAGCTCCGCTGGAAGACAGCTCCCCAGGCTCTCCCCTGCAGTTTCCAGGCTCAAAGGGTAAAAAAGAGAGGGGGGGCACTAAATTTAGGCGCAAACTGAGTATATTAAGCAGCTATAGGGAAAAATCACTTTTGCTAGTGTAAATTCCTGTTTATATAGCGCTGTGGTGTGTGCTGGCATACTCTCTCTCTGTCTCCCCAAAGGACTTTGTGGGGTCCTGTCCTCAGTCAGAGCATTCCCTGTGTGCGGTGTCGGTACGGCTGTGTCGACATGTTTGAGGACGCTTACGTGGAGGCGGAGCAGGTGCTGATAAGTGTGATGTCGCCCCCTGTGGGGCCGACACCTGAGTGGATGGATATATGGAAGGTATTAACCGACAGTGTCAACTCCTTACATAAAAGGTTCGATGATGCAGCTTTGGGACAGCCGGCATCTCAGTGCTGTCCCAGGCATTTCGGAGGCCGTCAGGGGCTCAAAAACGCCCGCTACCTCAGATGGCTGACACAGATGTCGACACGGAGTCTGACTCCAGTGTCGACGAGGATGAGACAAATATACAATTCACTAGGGCCATCCGATGTATGATTACGGCAATGAAAAATGTGTTGCACATTTCTGACATTAACCCGGTTACCACAAAAAAGGGTATTATGTTTGGGGAGAAAAAGCAGCCAGTGACTTTTCCCCCATCTGATGAGTTAAACGAATTGTGTGAAGAAGCGTGGGGTTCCCCAGATAAGAAACTAGTAATTTCTAAGCGGTTACTAATGGCGTGCCCTTTCCCGCCAACGGATAGGTTACGCTGGGAGACATCCCCTAAGGTGGACAAAGCGCTCACACGCTTATCAAAAAAGGTGGCACTGCCGTCTCATGATACGGCCGCCTTAAAGGAGCCTGCAGATAGAAAGCAGGAGGCTATCCTGAAGTCTGTGTATACACACTCGGGTACTATACTGAGACCTGCTATTGCTTCAGCATGGATGTGTAGTGCTGCAGCAGCATGGTCTGATTCCCTGTCAGATAACATTGATTCCCTTGACAGGGATACTATTTTGCTAACTATAGAGCATATTAAAGACGTAGTCTTATATATGAGAGATGCACAGAGGGACATTTGCCGGCTGGCATCTAGAATTAATGCAATGTCCATTTCTGCCAGGAGAGTATTATGGACTCTGCAGTGGACAGGTGATGCTGATTCTAAAAGGCACATGGAAGTTTTGCCTTATAAGGGTGAGGAATTGTTTGGGGATGGTCTCTCGGACCTCGTGTACACAGCAACAGCCGGGAAGTCGACTTTTTTTTACCTCCGGTCCCCTCACAGCCTAAGAAAGCACCGTATTATCAAGTACAGTCCTTTCGGCCTCCGAAAGGCAAGCGGGTCAGAAGCGCGTCCTTTCTGCCCAGAGGTAGGGGTAGAGGGAAAAAGCTGCACCAGACTGCCAGTTCCCAGGAACAAATATCCTCCCCTGCTTCCACTAAGTCCACCGCATGACGCTGGGGCTCCACAGGTGGAGCCAGGTGCGGTGGGGGCCCGTCTCCGGAACTTCAGCGACCAGTGGGTTCGCTCACAGGTGGATCTCTGGGTTCTACAGGTATCTCAGGGATACAAGCTGGAGTTCGAGACGTCTCCCCCTCGCCGTTACCTCAAATCAGCCTTGCCTGCTACTCCCAAGGAAAGGGAGGTAGTACTGGCGGCAATTCACAAGCTGTACCTCCAGCAGGTGATAATCAAAGTTCCTCTCCTTCAACAGGGACGAGGTTACTATTCCACAATGTTTGTGATACCGAAACCAGACGGTTCGGTGAGACCCATTCTAAATTTGAAATCCTTGAACACTTGTATAAGGAAGTTCAAGTTCAAAATAGAATCGCTCAGGGCGGTTATTGCAAGCATGGAAGAGGGGGATATTATGGTGTGACTGGACATCATGGATGCTTACCTACATGTCCCCATTTACCCACCTCACCAGGAGTACCTCAAGGTTGTGGTACAGAGCTGCCATTACCAATTCCAGACGTTGCCGTTTGGTCTGTCCACTGCACCGAGGGTGTGTTCCAAGGTAATGGCCAAAATGATGATACTCCTTCGAAACAAGGGAGTTATAATTATCCCGTACTTGGAAGATCTCCTTATAAAGGCGAGGTCCAAGGAGCAGTCGTTGATCCTGAGTAGCACTATCTCGGGAAGTGCTACAACAGCACGGCTGGATTCTGAATATCCCAAAGTCGCAGCTGGTTCCTACGATGCGTCTGCTGATATTGGGCATGTTTCTGGACACAGAACAGAAGGTGTTTCTCCCGGAGGAGAAGGCCAAGGAGTTGTCATCTCTGGTCAGAGACCTCCTGAAACCAAAACGGGTGTCGGTGCATCATTGCACGCGAGTCCTGGAAAAGATGGTAGCTTCTTACGAAGCAATTCCCTTCGGCAGGTTCCATGCAAGGAACTTTCAGTGGGACCTGTTAGACAAGTGAGGATCGCATCTTCAGATGCATCGGCTGATCACCCTGTCCCCGAGGGTCAGGGTGTCTCTGCTGTGGTGGCTGCAGAGTGCTCATCTTCTCGAGGGCCGCAGATTCGGCATTCAGGACTGGGTCCTGGTGACCACGGATGCAAGCCTCCGAGGTTGGGGAGCAGTCACTCAGGGAAGAAACTTCCAAGGACAATGGTCGAGTCAGGAGACTTCCCTACACATAAATATTCTGGACCTAAGGGCCATTTACAATGCCCTAAGGCAAGCAGAACCCCTGCTTCAAAACCAGCCGGTGCTGATTCAGTCAGACAACATCACGGCTGTCGCCCATGTAAACCGACAAGGCGGCACAAGAAGCAGGATGGCGTTGGCAGAAGCCACAAGGATTCTCCGTTGGGCGGAGTACCACGTGCTAACACTGTCGGCAGTGTTCATTCCGGGTGTGGAAAACTAGGAAGCAGACTTCCTCAGCAGGCACGACCTCCACCCGGGAGAGTGGGGACTTCATCCAGAAGTCTTCACGCAGATTGTGAACCGTTGGGAACGGCCACAGGTGGACATGATGGCGTCCCGCCTCAACAAAAAGCTAAAGTATTGCGCCAGGTCAAGAGACCCTCAGGCGATAGCTGTGGACGCACTAGTGACACCGTGGGTGTACCAGTCGGTTTATGTGTTCCCTCCTCTTCCTCTCATACCCAAGGTACTGAGGATAGTAAGTGAGGAGTAAGCACTATACTCGTAGTTCCGGATTGGCCAAGAAGAACTTGGTACCCAGAACTACAAGAAATTATCTCTGAGGACCCATGGCCTCTGTCTCTCAGACAGGACCTGTTACTGCAGGGGCCCTGTCTGTTCCAAGACTTACCGCGGCTGCGTTTGAAGGCTTGGCGGTTGAACGCCGGATCCTAACGGAATAGGGCGTTCCAGATGAAGTGATTCCTACGCTGTTAAAGGCTAGGAAAGACGCTGCCTGAAGTTCAGACGTTGTTAAGGGAGTGCTGCATATTCAGCCCCCTTTTGTGCCTCCAGTGGCACCTTGGGATCTCAACGTAGTGTTGGATTTCCTAAAATCGCATTGTTTTGAGCCACTTCAGAACGTGGAGTTGAAGTATCTCCCGTGGAAAGTGGTCATATATATTTGGCCTTGGCTTCGGCTAGGCGTGTGTCAGAATTGGCGGCTTTGTCATGTGAAAGCCCTTATCTGATCTTCCATAGGGACAGGGCAGAATTGAGGATTCGTCCCCAATTTCTCCCTAAGGTGGTATCAGCGTTTCATTTGAACCAACCTATTGTGGTGCCTGCGGCTACTCGGGACTTGGAGGCCTCCAAGTTGCTGGATGTAGTCCGGGCCTTGAAAATCTATGTTTCCAGGACGGCTAGAGTCAGAAATACT